>NC_137823.1:35155018-35169589 GCF_963921795.1 Nannobrachium achirus
TTCAGGTGTGTTTTTTCCCCTCTCACAGAGTGTGCAATAAGAGAAGGAACGGTGTAGAAAAAAGAGAAAAAAACAGCAGCGGGAAAGAGCATAATGTACTTTTTATTGAGCTGGACGGGAAAGAAAATGACAGCAAGCTGGAACATGGCTAATTAGGTAACTATGGAAACGCTCTAGCTCTCCCCTACGCTCTCTCTCTCCCCTTTGTTCATCTCTTCATCTCTCTCTCTCTCTCTGCCTCTCGCTCCCTTTGTCTCCATCCACCTTTCTCTCTCTCTACAAACTCTCTCCGACCGTCCTAGCCTCCCCATCCACTATTTTTTTAATGGCACTCCCCTACCTCCATCCCCGCTCCAGCGCCATACGTCATTTGCACAAGTAATTGTCCTTCACTCAATTTCTCGATAGAGCAAACTGGGCCCCGGCGTCTCCGCACTCAGGCTCTGTGGTCCCCGGGGCCCATCGGTCAATGACAGGCTGTCTGTCAGCGGGATGTAATGCCGGGTGAATAATAAGGTGTTTGTGTGTGTGTGTGTGTGTGTGTGTGTGTGTGTGTGTGTGTGTGTGTGTGTGTGTGTGTGTGTGTGTGTGTGTGTGTGTGTGTGTGTGCAGGGGTGTCGCACCAAATTCTGGGCCCTGGGTACAATGATTCACTCACATTTTGTGCTTTGACTATTGAAAAATAGCAGATATACAAGCTCACAGCGAGCTTGTAGATCTGCTATTGTTGAAAAATCGTGAAAAGTCTTTGGATATTTCAAATCATTTTTTGAAAAATGTTATTCATGTTTCTATGTCAGTGGTGCTCAAACTTTTTCATGTGAAGGACCCACCAAAATGATATGTATTTGGCCACGGACCCCCATCTCAAAATATTTAGTTCCAGGGACCCCCCAGAAGAGTTACAAATGTTCGCTTAAAGATTTGCACACATTTCCACGACTTAAGTAGCAGATCTACAAGCTTACAGCGCGGCACTCGGTGCCGCGCTGTGAGCTTGTATATCTGCTATTTTTCAATAGCTAAAGTATAAAATAATTAGGGCCCCTCCACCTTGGGCCCTAGTAACTCAGTCCCACTCCCTCCCCCTTGTGACGCCCTGTGTGTGTGTGTGTGTGTGTGTGTGTGTGTGTGTGTGTGTGTGTGTGTGTGTGTGTGTGTGTGTGTGTGTGTGTGTGTGTAAGCGACGGGTCTTTAACGCAGTGTGTGTTCTATTTAAAGACGATGTGTGCCAGCCAGCACACAGTTAAGTTCATGTGGTGAGCTCCTTGGTGTAAACTACGCAGTGAATTGGAATAAAAGAAGGTGCCAGTACTAAAAAACAACAGGGTGTGTGTGTGTGTGAGTGTGTGTGTGTGTGTGTGGGGGGGGGTCATGTGAGCGCTAATACGTACAGACACAGCTGAAATAACACAGCATATGCACACAAACACAGACACAGTCAGACAGCATTCAATCACAGCAATTCACCTTCCTCACAGGACAGGAAACAGAGGGGGGCCTAATGGGCTGCCTCTAACGTGCTATATTGAAATAATATACCAATTCACCACTTTTTGAGTCCCATTTTCAGTTAGGCCTGTCATTGTTCACTCATGCCGAATGGGTACGAATGTGCATTTCAAATACGTAACATACTCAAAATAAGATCTACTGTACACTGCTTCTTCGGTTTATTTGTTATTATTCAATAAAACTATTTGGAATGTCTGCTGCTTGTTCTTTTTAATAGAGACAGTGAAAGGGAGAAATTGCCACTCCTTTTGGGAGAACAGAAAGAATGTGCCGTTTTAGCTGCAAAATATGTCAATTCCTGTCACAAGAAAAGGGACAACCAGTAGGACACATATGCTGTATACCATATGTTTACTTTACCGCACCATCTCCTTTATGTACTGTAATTTCATTGATGTATATTGTTATATTGTTTGTTGTTTGTCATAATTGTATTTGTGCTTTGGCAACATTTGTAAAATTTCATGCCAATAAAGCCAATTGAATTGAATTGAATTGAATTGAATTGAATTGAATTGAATTGAATTGAATTGATAGAGAGCTAGGCGGGGTGGGAATTGTTCTGATTCAAATGTATGGCAGCGTCCACACCACTACTATAACGACATAGTCGTGGATGATATCATTTCAGCGATTTTATGAATGATAGAAGCATTGACAGCCATACAAAAATCCGTTGGACATCTTGGATGCAATCTGTCACTCACCCACAGGAAGTTTTGCTATCAAGATATCAGCTATTATGAAGCTAACGCTAGCTGGAAGGCTAACTGTCATTGCCTCGGGTAGGGTACAACTATCTCCCTTCCTAACTATCTCACCTACTGTACTAATATTTCATAATCAGAGTCATATATCCTATTGCATGCGTCTTTCAGCACTCGGATAGCTCTCTCGCTCTCTCTCTGTGTGGGCTCTGACACAGCTGGAAACACTGTTTGCACAACATATTGTACATCAGTATGAATGCTCACATAATTATCCTTATAGTCGTGCTTAGTGTGAATGGCACTTCAGACTTATTTATGAGCTGCTCTATGTGCTCTTTCCAGGGGAGCTCCCAGTAAACCCAAATACTATATCGTTGCTGTCCGGCAGAAACCTCTTATCTCCATATTCTAACTTTTTGTGTTTTTTTTTACAGCGTCACACAACATATAAAAAGTAAGCAGATGTACAAGGTTAAAACGCATGCTATTTTTTAAATTTGAACCCTGAAAAGTAACAATTTTGGACATGAGGTTTCCACCCGACAGACGATATAATAAGAAAATAATTAGCGGTTTTCAAGGCGTGCAATCGCAACTTCTTGATTATTACACATTGAGAGGAACGATGTGCACAAGACACTCCAGCATGTGTACCCTGATTCATCAGTAAATTACTGTGCACAGTGAGAAGTGAGGGTACTCAGGCCAGCAAAAGTGACTGGATGACACATATTTTACTTTGTATTCGGCCACGTTGTGGTTGTAGAGCGCTAGCTGAGCATCATTGTAAACAATAGTAAGCATAAAGGGGGTGTGTTGACTAAAAAAATAAAACGAAAAGTTACGTAACAAAGTAAAGGTGACAGAGCGACATTGAGTTGAGCTTCTTGCAAAATATCTTTGAACAACTGAGGTTCAGTGCCTTGCTCAAGAGCACCTTGATCGTACACTAGTTGATTAGGAGGGGACAGTGTTTTTCTGGTCTGGGGATTCCAACTAGCAGCCCCTCCAGACAGGAGCAATCACAAGGGGGGGAAAGTGGGACTGAGTTACCAGGGCCCAAGGTGGAGGGGCCTTCATTATTTTATAACTATTTAGCTATTGAAAAATAGCAGATATACAAGCTCAAAGCGAGTGCCGCACTGCGAGCTTGGAGATCTGCTATTTTTGAAAAGTCGTGAAAATGTGTGCAAATCTTTGAATATATGTATTTTTTAAGTGAACATTTGTAACTCAAATTTTGCTTATGGGGGGGGGGGGGGGGGGGGGGGGGGTCCTTGGAACTAAATATTTTGAGATGGGGGTCCATGGCCAAATACATATCATTTTGGGGGTTCTTCAATCTTCACATGAAAAAGTTTGAGCACCACTGACATAGAAACATAGGTTTTTCAAAAAACCTTAGAAGGATTTGAAATATTAAAAGATTTTCACGATTTTTCAAAAATAGTTAAAGTACAGGGGCCCCACAGTGAATCCTTATACCCAGGGCACAGAATTTGGTGCGACACCCCTGCTCCAGAGTAGCCTACTTGAATGTGCATATACAGCAAACCGCAGTATATGCTACTTCTACTATCAAATAGATTCCTGTTTTTCAGTGCATCTCAATAAGTGGACTGATAAATGTACTCCATACATAGAGAAAGCAGGCAGACTGGAGACACTGCATCTCAGTGGACTTGTAGAAGGGCCTATTTTTGGCTGCAGTCATACTATTTTTCAGTCTGCAGAAGAGATAGGAAGTCGGTGTTGATAAGTGTTTGTGAAACCCATTTGCAGTCCACACGGGAGATACAGTCCAAGCACGGGGAATCTGTGAGCGCGCGCGCACACACACACACACACATACTGTACCTTCACGCACAGGTATATTTATGTCAGTCGATAAGCCAATGCTGAGAGACTGAAAGAGAGGGAGGGAGTTTGTGTGTGTGTGTATTTGCATGTGTGTATATTGTGTGCGTGTGTGTTTGAGAGAAAGCGAGATGGAGAGATGAGGAGAGATTAGGGGGGAGGAGAGGAATGGAGCGAGGCAGCAGGCTGATAGAGAATTGCTCCCCACCTCTGCACTAAAATCATCAGCGGCCCAATTTCACTGGAAGCTCTGAACCCGTCCATTATCCACACACTCACTGCCTGTCACACACTGTCTCATCTAGACCCTGACAGATGACTGCATGCTCTCTGTTTCTCTGTCTGTCTGTCTGTCTGTCTGTCGGTCTGGTTCTCTCTCTCTCTCTATTTCACATGCATACTGTCTTTGTATACACTAGGGATGGGACGATATGAACATTTCATATCACGATTATTGTGACAAAAGAAATCGCAATTTACGATATTATCACGATAATCAAAATCCATTATCCACGTTGTGACGCGTTGTGAGCTTGTAGATCTGCTATTTTTTGGCAAAGACATTTGAAAAAAAAGTACAGTTTACCAATTATAGAGGGTTTTTAGGTGAGAAGGTGTGTGTGTGTGTGTGTGTGACTGTGTGTGTGTGTGTGTGTGTGTGTGTGTGTGTGTGTGTGTGTGTGTGTGTGTGTGTGTGTATAATACAGTAAGCCATGTCCATATATCACTGTAGTATGTACATGTGTTGATCTCCAGATCTACCCTCTCATTTCTTTCTCCAGCAGCTTCTGCCTTCACACTGATAGCATCCACCCAACTACAGTACCTTAAGATAGTGTTCTCACGCTCAAGCACACTAATACTCAGAGCTGCTGCCGCATGTGTGTGTGTGTGTGTGTGTGTGCGTGCGTGCGTGCGTGCGTGCGTGCGTGCGTGCGTGCGTGCGTGCGTGCGTGCGTGCGTGCGTGCGTGCGTGCGTGCGTGTGGTGGGGAGGAGGCTACAGGACCAAAGGCGTTCGGCATTGCCACTTTAATCACATCATCTTACCTGCGAGAAATGTTTAAATCGATTTCCTGAGATTGCGCTGTGGTGCTTTGTGTCCCTGCCTAACTGTATCACCCCTCTGCACTCTCTCTCAACAAACCGCCTCGTGAACAGTCAGCCACCCCAGATAATAATTACCTTTATAAATGTGACTCTTTTGAGATGCTTCTTTAAGACGGAGAGGGGTCTAAGGACAGATAATTGGATTATATTATGTCTTTCATCACTAATGCTACTATGAAAGTGAGAACACTGTGTCCTTCTTTCTGTCTGCATCCAATTTTCTACTCAGTGGGTTTATTTTTTTGTCATTGATTGGCCAATCAATGACAAATTGCACATGGGCATTGAACATGGCACAGGCAGGGACTGAAAAAGCAGATTTTTCAATTTTCTAAAATTGTATCTGTTCATTAGCATCTCGGCAAGCCTGTGCCGAGCTGTGGTACACACACGTCCCTCTAAGTCTGCATACAATTGGGGCGCATACTGTATATTTTCATAAGGCTGCACATATTGGGGTACAATGTGCACACCCCCCTAAAATCTGCACATAGTTGGGGTACATGCATCCCCTAAGGTCTTCACATAGTTGGGGCACACATGTCCCTAAGTATAGACTAGTAACTATAAATCTCTAGCCACAACAAAACAGATCTTCGGAGACAACTTGTAAAGTCAGTCGGATGTAGTAATTCTGTTTTGTTTGTTTATAAAAACATGATTGAAGCTGATTTGAGGCTTATGAAACATCATCCTATTAAATCATGGGGTGTATCAACAGGTATACAGGAACAATTCTTGCATTGAGAATTATATTCATTACAGCAACAATATAACACAATAAGTTACATTGCCATATCATATATCATATTGTCAGTCATTTTGCAGTCCTCGTGCCCCACACATCTGTGGGGAAAGCTGCTGTAAGAGTGAGTGAGTGAGTGTGGGTATAGGTGTGGTCTCACCTATCATGGGTGACTCGATGAAGCTCCAGGTGTTGCTCTGGGGAATGTAGGACTGGAGCACGCCCGCTGAGCGGCCGGCCTCGTTCACCCCTCCGAACACGTACACCTTCCCCCCGCACACCGTGGCTGCAGCAGAGTGCACTGGTTTGGGCAACGGGGAGACAGTCTCCCACTGGTTGGTGATGGTGTCGTACCTTGAAGAGAGAGAGATAAAGAGAGATGAGACCAGATGAACGGCGAGCATAAGTATAGTATCCAGGCTTGAAATGACCCTACCTCAAAGGTGCTTCTGAAATAACATTCATTTAAGTTATTGCGACCGTAGGTCGCATTTACTACCAAAACCTCCACGGGCTGTCTGTCTGTCAGTGAGTGAGTGAGTCCGTCACACTTTTGCCCTGCTCATATCTCCACAACCGTTGCCCCCATCCATGCCAAATTTTGCACACACACTCCTTGACTGCCAAACTACAACCTCAAAGGACCCCCGGAGCCCCAGGGACCCCCAGGTCCCTGGGGGACCCCCAGATGTAAAAAATGACCAAATGTGCTCACACGTCACACGTCACACTTTTTCCCTGCTTATATCTCCGCACCCGTTTACCCGATCCATGCCAGATTTTACACACACACTCCTTGCCTGCCAAACTACAACCTCCAAGGACCCCCGGCCCCAGATGTAAAAAATGACCAAATGTGCAAAAATGACCAAATGACCACCCCAATGGGGCTGCTCACGGGGAATTCCCAGGGACCACCGACTCCTGGTGCTCCAGAACGGATGCAAAAGTGGTGGCGCCCCCAGTGGAGGACCCCCTGCCACTGCAGCGCACATAAAATGCCATAACTCGGGCTAGGAGCGTCCGGGAGAGCCGGGGCCGGTACCTATTCGTCCGCCAAGGCAACGCGGAGACCCCACCCCTCATTTCTCACATGGCCCTATTCTAGCGCCACCTTCAGGCCGATTTTTAAAACACATTTTTGGACACTGCTCCTACAGTTTTTGCCCTAAAATCACGAATATCACTACACAGCATGTCTACACTCATGTCATCAACATGGATCAGGAAGATTTTGGAAAAACAAATTTTTGCCCTATTTGTGGAGATAAGCCACCTACGGTCGCTTATCTCCCGATTAGGGAGTCTTACTGGTATAAATATACATACAAGTTGCTCTACAAGTGTGTTTAATAGAAATAACAAGCTATATACTGTACACAAAGAAAAAAAAACATTGATACTGTATAAAACAAACAGGTTTCTTTCTGCAAAAAAACTACCAAGCTCCGTTAATGGCTTCCCTAAATGGCCAATCAGTGAGCCCACTAGTATCCTACTTCCTCTATAAATATGACAATTTCCTGTTTCATTCATTCACGTGCTGTCTTCCTTATTCCTAATGTCGTTAGACAACTTCTGATTGGTATATTGTGTCATTGGAGCAGTGTGAGATCGAGAAGATGCAAATCACTGAACAGCCCAGGTGATGTTGCAGTCTGAGCCCATTCATTCATTGATTAGCGAGTGTAATCTCTCAAGACAGATTCAGAGCGCCACGGGTGAATCTGTCTGCAACTCTCATTGCAACGTGTAGAGTTGTTGTTATTAGGAATGAAAACAAAGGCGCACCACCGGAAGAGGAGGGCTGAAGGAGAGTCAATGAGCAGACATACGCTCTCTTTTTTTCTGATGCAATGAATGAGACAGTGTGTGGCTGTTGATGTGGGTCAGCTGATGGTTGTATTGGTTGATGTATGGCCACAGAGTTGGCTACATTTTCTTTTGTGTTCATGTTGCACTGCAGAGGCAGAGGTGATGTTGTTGTTGTTGATGTAGTCGGGGGCCTTAGGGAGAGGGTAATTTCGTGCTAATCAGTCTAAAAGCGCCAACTTTTGCGCAGATGTAGCCCAGGGCATGCTCTAATGATTAAGCTAGGGCGCCCGAGTCGGCGACCTTCGGGGTCGCCACAGCGGCCAAATCAAGTTGGGCTCCGAGCATCGACTTTCTATACAGGAGGAAAATAGCCTGAGAAACACATTTGTGTATTATGGGTTGTAATAATGTGGAATTTTTGGTGCATCTCTCCCTGTTGCTAGCCAGGTGAAGATACTAAGCACGATTTAGCCTCCTTGTTACTGTACAGTGCACTTTATGCAATTTATCTAATTTCATTGTAAATAAAGGTGTATTTCATAGCATTTTTATTTTGTAAAAACAAGACTTATCGAATAGTTGAATGATTGTAAAAAGCACTTTGGATACCTTTGAATTCACATGATCACAACCAAAGAGAAAATGATTAAGCAAATTCATTTAAGTTAAATTGATTGAAGTGTTAATTGATGTTAATTCATGGGGATTTAATAACATGATTTACACAGTGTGTGAATAACACAAGCTATTTGGGTCTCATCTGATCTACTATAGTTTTCTTCTTCTTTTTTCCGGGAGATTCAGCTTCCCTTCATCTATTGTGCTTCACATGGAGAAGAGGATAGTGCTTCCCTGCTGCTTCCTCAGATTAATAGCTTCCCAGTTCATACTGGGTGGCGACTGGCGAGCCAGTTGATCCTCCGACTCTGGATACTGATGGTGCAACGTGATTCCCCTCCCTCACAGGTTGTGCGATAGGACAAAGACCAAACCAAACACTGTCATAATTCATATCAAAAGGGGACCAATGGTTACAAAAACTTTAGGAACTGAGGGTTTTCATATTCCATATTTATTTTATTATTATTCATTCTTTTTCATGTGCTTTTCACTGCAGTTGTTGTAATTTGTGTGGCCACACACATTAAATTCATTGTTATCTGCATCATCATTGATATGCAATTGCTGGCTCTTAATAACCTCGAACGTTCTGATACTAGTCCAGTTAATGACACATTAACACACATTATTGACTATTTCTGCCTGTACTTCATAACTAGGGTTACATACAGTATGTCCTTGAGGACATCTACTGTATGTTTCCACTAAACCCAATTTCATGGATTTATTTATGGGTTGAATGACAGATATCGCACATCCCAAAATTAAACGCCAGGTACTGGATGGGGAAAAGAGTGAAACAAGATGAGTAAAGTGTCTGCACATTGCTCCCCTTATGCCAGATTTATTACTGGAGTGAGGTAATGTTTGGAGCCACCATGCTCTTCATCAGACCTGAATATGATGGAGAGTACCTGTCATATTTGTCATCTTGAATAGAATGAATGACAGGACACTCCCGTCTAGACACAGGAGGGTAAAGATGAGAACAATCGTGAGGAGAATCTCGATTCTTCCTACATTTCTAAATCAATCAAAATTTTCGCTCACTTTCACAGAATCTATTTATAGTGATATGTGAATTTCCATCACAGGACAAGACCAACAGTGAGTAGATTAAAGAAGACATTTACTAGTAGTGTTAATCACTACTAGTAAAGAATCCAAATCTGATGTACAAGCCCACAACACGTCTCGATGTGTGCATTGTGCGCTTGTATGTAGATCTGCAAGTTTGGCAATGTTTGCGCCACACTGTCTTATGACTAAGTACACAATAGAGGCAAAGATGTTTTCCAAGGCAAGCTCCAAGAATCAAATAAAACAGGTGCAGAGCAAACCGCAAATAACTGAAAGGAGAATGCGAGGTTTCACACCTGAATGTAGGAAGTCATCACTACTGTATATGTATTCATTATTCATGATTATTCATCGGCGGGGTGCCATATTAACACACTTCATCTCCAAGTACCCTGCAACAATAACCGACCTAAAACACAACTCATTTATAACACCACATACAGTAAGGCTGTAACAACTGCTACTGCGGGCTCATACATTATTGCAACACATTATTGTAATGTACACACACACACACAGGCATAATGCATACATATATGCCAAAATGAAAACACCCACACACATGCATGAGTGCACACGCGCACGCGCACACACACACACACACACACACACACACACACACACACACACACACACACACACACACACACACACACACACACACACACACACACACACACACACACACACACACACACACACACACAGCACTTTTTATGCAAGAAAAACTACTGTACAATTGGCAAGTTCCCACTGCAACAAATTGACTTTCCTCCACTCATTCTGGCTTTGGGGCTGACGGATATAATTAGCAGAATGCCTGCACCGCCAGGGAAGATGAAAAAGGCCAACGCATACGTACAATGACAGCAATTAAACCAATTACACAATGCAACATATGTCTGGAGCTACGAGGCTTTACTCTCTGCAGTTTGGGCTGAGCGTCAGCCCTGAGCTTTGGACATTTCTCTTTGAAAGCAATGGGAGTCTCTTTGCCAGAGACGTAAAGCCTGAGAGTACAACTCAACCGAACAAAGCATGGCGTCTGCATTTGTACTTGTGAATGTGTGTCCTTTTGAATGTCTGTACTTGTGTGTATTGCTGTGTGTGTATGTGAATGACTATTGATTTATGCATACATGTGTTTCTGTCTGTATGTTTTATACAGTATACAATTGTATAACGTGACCAGGGACGTGTAGAGAATGTTAGAGAGGCAGGGGCTGAAATTTCTAAAAGGGCCTTTTGGTGGAAATATCGAAAATAGCAGACCTTCAAGCTGACAACGTGTCGCGCTGCGACGCGTTGTGAGCTTGGAGGTCGGCTATTTTCGGTGCGTGATACCACGCTGAACTAAGCATAATCAAGTCAGTACTGGAGATGTGGCGTAACAGCGTGGATTTCCACACAGAGAGGGCAATTCCTTCAACATAAGGTGATGCATTCAAGTTCAGGAGAGTTTGGACAAGGCAGTTCTCTTTAATGCTGCCTTCAAGTATGGCACAGAAAGGAGGCATTTGCATTTCTTTCATCATAGTAAAAACTGCATTCATGGTCTGGAAAGGGCACTTTTTACAGACGGGTAAAAGGGCACCCTTTGATGTCTATGTGTGCACGTGCCTGAACGTGACTGTATCTGACCATATTCACTTCTGTTAATGTGTATACAGTATATGAGCGAACAAGAGCTTGTGTGTGTGTGTGTGTGTGTGTGTGTGTGTGTGTGTGTGTGTGTGTGTGTGTGTGTGTGCGTGCGCGCGTGTGAGTGTGTGTGTGTGTGTGTGTGTCGCGCGCACACACGTGCGTGAGTGTGTGTGTGCATGCGTTTTCATCCCACAGCTTCATTAGCTTTGTGTGTTAGGAGTGTAATCCTGTGTCCACGGGCAGCTGATCAAAGCGGCTGATCAACAGCCTTTCCAATTGCAGCAGGCCTCATTAGAACAACGACAAACGGATCCCAGATCAGCAATTAAACACTCACGTCCATTCAGGGTACCACAAGCCTGCTTAATGGAGGCCGGTTCCTTGATCTGCCACTAAAAGGCCCTTTGAATTAACATCTCACAGCTGAAAACTAGGACATCTGGTCATAAACTGCCGGTGTGTTTTCACCTCCCCTCCCTCCACCGTCGCAGTGTCATCGGCATACAGACTGAATAAACAACACGGACTCTGGAGAGTGGGAGCGGCACAGCCAGGCTCGCCTGTAGCCGAGTATAAGGACATGGCAGTGGAGAGGGCCGACTCTGTAGACACTGTAGGAGAGGTGGCCATAAACGATCAGATAATTAACTCGGCTTCAACAAGGACAAAGGCACACACGCACGCACGCACACACACACACACACACACACACACACACACACACACACACACACACACACACACACACACACACACACACACACACACACACACACACACACACACACACACACACACACACACACACACACACAAATGGCCACAAAGAAACAGACATGCTCACTGCAACACATGCACGCAACACACAAAGACACGCACACTCATCACGGCGTCAGGTTGTAAGTAAGCACGGCACAGAGGCTGAAGGAGCGACAGCAGCCTCTTGTTCTCTGGCAGATGTAATTAACTCTCCTACTTTCACTCCACTGAGGCATCGAGGCCATGGGTAGTCCCTCATTCAGCCAGGAGACACAATAGAACAACACTAATTCTCCCTGAGGAGCACTGCAGAACTGTATTTAACATCACATCTTCATTATAAAAGGCACATATTTATAAGGATACTTATATTATATTTCATCCGTCTTTGCTCACGTTTTCTGAAAGCTTACTGATACAAAGATTACGTATCCATAAAGGGGCAATAGTGCAAAGTATGCGGACAATGCTGCTTGTGTTCCGAACTAATACGTACGTACGTTCAGAACGGGAGCATAAACAGAGCTAAACATGTCAGGAGGACCATATAGGTTATCCTGTGCAGGACATTTCATTTTGCCATCATTTCACTTTCCCCCGCTCCTTCATGGTAGCTTATCATGCTACGTTACGCGTGCTCATTAGCTTCTTAACCCATTTGGGCCTAGAATTATTGAATGCTTTAACTATTGAAAAATAGCAGATATACAAGCTCACAGGTGCCACGCTGCGAGCTTGTAGATCTGCTATTTTTGAAAAAGTTGTGAAAATGTGAGCAAATCTTTGAATATCTGTATTTTTAAAGCGAACGTTTGTAACTCAAATTTTGCTTCTGGGTGGTCCCTGGAACTAACTATTTTTAGATGGGGGTCCGTGGCCAAATAAATATCATTTTGGGGGTCCTTCACATGAAGAGAACCACTGACATAGTAGTCTCTCAAGAACAGACTAACTGAGCTCCAGTTGAAGTGAAAAGGACCTTTTCTTTGACGATGGCTAGCCAGATTGCTGACATAAAAACATAGGTTTTTCAAAAAACCTTAGAAGGATTCAAAAGACACATCGGGTCAAAATTCTAATTTTCACGATTTTTCAAAAATAGCAGATCTACATGCTCGCAGCGCGGCACTCGGTGCCGCGCTGTCAGCTTGTATATCTGCTATTTTTCAGTAGTTAAAGCATAAAATAATGATACACCATAATGTGTACCCGTTCTAAATGGGTAATGCTGATCTTCTGTCAAAGGCATACAACAGGGGGAAGCGCATTGGAGGTCAGAGTAAACGTGGAATCCAGGACGACCATGGAGGTCACGGGCGTGATTGAATTCCGAACATGTGTGACGATGCCCTGGTCAGATGTTCTAACGTGAACTGTGACATTATGACTGACACCCAGGTGACCACTGGAGCGGGGAGGGGAGGGGAGGAGAGGAGAGGAGAGGAGAGGAGAGGAGAGGAGAGGAGAGGAGAGGAGAGGAGAGGAGAGGAGAGGGACATAATTACTGTGTGTACATAAAATGACTCTCAATCAATTTGCACATGCAATTTGTTTGAAATTAACGTCTGGTTTACTGAGGCAGCAGCTAATTGGGGGATCTGCCAGTGGGACCACCTTCAAGTCACATGTGAAGCAAAGCTTAAAATGAAACAACAGAGCCCTCCAAGTAGGGCTTGTCACAATTATTGCATCATCGACTAATTGCAATTATTTGACATAACCGCGCTTAATTTTTCATAATCGTTTCCATGTCGAAAAATGTTCATATATATTTTTTTTATGAACACGAATGAAAATAAAAAGCCATATTCAATTACGCTGAAAGCTTTGGGCAACAGAATACAAGGTGGAAGAAAGACAAAGGAGGGAAGGAGAAAGAGAAGCGAGAAAGGGAGGGAACACAGTGGGAGAGGGAGGTAGGAGAGAAGCCACGCACAATACAGAGAGAAACAATAAAACAGAAATAGAGGGCGGGCGGACAGAGAACTAGACCGAGGCAGACAAAGGCAGGCAGAGGTTTTTCAACATCACAGCTACTGTACACTGTTGCTTTGGACTGACGTGTTTGGATTGACACGTATAGCGGTTTTATTTCCACTGATGCTATGCACTGCATCGATAGCTGCGAGCTATGTGTGTTACTTTGTACACATGAAGACGAATCACCCCACAAAGTCATGTAAATGGCTGACAACATGCACGAACACTGTGTGGCTTTCAACCACAAACTAGAAACTTGGGACAGTTGAGGGAGATAAAGGGAGAGGAAAGAAAGAGACAGAAGAGAGAGCCATGGTAAGATTGCATGTGGATAAATCTTAGCTAAACCTACTGCCTAGATACCGCCACTTTGAGGTCTCCCCACTGAACCTTTGACTAGCAAACATGCAACTGAGACCATTGAATGTAATGGACGCGGTGAACGGATGGCTTTTTTGAAGGTTGTCTATTGGTCTGGTGACACAGCAGGTCAGAAATGCCTGGTATATAATCATGCAATTTTGCTCATCTCTACACCCATGGAGTGGCAGCCATAGTGTAGCAGAGTTTGAGGGGGTCCCCAGCAAGATGAGGAACGGTTTAAACCAGAGGTCTTCAACAGGGGGTCCGGGAACCCCTAGGGGGTCCTCAGAGTTACTACAGGGGGTCCTCCAAATCTTTGTGTGATAGAAACTTTTTTCTCCTTTTTTATATTAACGATTTGAACCCTAGCGTCC
>NC_137823.1:35169789-35204789 GCF_963921795.1 Nannobrachium achirus
CAGGGGCTGGAGCCAGGCTAGTATCATGCAGTCCAGTATGGAAGCATTCCTTGATGTTAGCCACTCATTTATTCACGTTTTTATTTCACCCACTTCTGACTGAGAGAGTGTGCACGTGAGAGGGAGGGGGGGGGGGGAGAAGGACAGAGGAACATGACAGAGGAACATGAGGACCAAGAGAGAGAGGGTTCAGTGCCAACTGCCGACACATAAACCTCTATCTAGCTCTCAGTGCACCACAGCAGCACTGAACAAAGCCCCAGCATCAGGCTGAACGCTGCTTCTGGCTAATGACCTATAGTGTTAGGATGACAACTGTTATTGAGTGCCTAAAACGTCCCCAGACGTTTTAACGTTTACCCCCTGTGGAGTGCCAAGTCCCCGTTAATACGCTCAGAGACATCTTACCTGGTTGCCATGGTTACCAGGCAAACAGGTGCCGCTGCTGCTGCTGCTGCTGAGTGAAACAACTATCCATGTTCTATGGGCTATGGTCTATACAAGGATACTCGCGGGTGGATTTCTTCTTCTCCTCGTGAAAAAAGACACGTTGGCCGGCCGTGAACGGAGGCGGCTGCGCGTACAATGGGCACGCGGCTGTGTGCACGGAGCGATTGAAAATCGGGTAAACAACATAGGATTTAATATTTTCATTTCAATTTCCAACACTTTTCCACATGAAGCTTTTCTAAACAGAAACACTAATCTGAAACCCAATCAACTACAAAAAAACATAATCCTGTTGATTATAATCAAAATCAGACCCAAAACATTAACTGTGAAACAAAACCAACATAATTATTCCAATAATCAGAATCTATTCATGTGAGCACTGTTGATTTGGTTGATTTTCAACCATAATTTGAGTTCAGCAGCTATTACTATCATTCATTGATTGTTCGGTGCAGATGAGACATTTCATGGAAGATATTTCAGAAGCTCCTCACCTCACACATTTACAAAATCCCTCTGCCAATACATGTAGCTTGAATCATGATGATGATGCAGGGGTCATCAACCTGTCCGTACAGGGATGTGTCCGTTAGCAGGCCGTGGCAAGGTTTTGTCATCTCAAGACCCAATTACTGAATGTCAGTCTCCAGGTTTTCTTCAGAATATACAGTATATGACACTTATTTACTATGACACTGTACTACAGGGTTCCCCAATAGGCGGCCCGCAGGGGGCTACTGTCTGGCCCCCACCAACCCCAGTAATAATGATGGTGTAAGAGCAGCAACAACACTAGTATATCGTCGTTGTCGGGTGGAAACCTCTCCAAATGTGTATGTTCTTTCACAAAGTAAAGCCCTGCTTCATCATACATGGCCGTCGCACAAAAGTAGTGAAAACAGCCGATCTACAAGCACACAACGCCTCGCGGTGCGAGGCGCTGTGTGCTTGTAGATCGGCTGTTTTCACTAGTTTAAATCATTTTTAAAATGATAAATGCGAAACAAACAGTTTTGGACATACAAGATTTTCTCCCGACAACGACGATATCCGAACTGTCGCTGGAGTAGCGGGAACGCCACCGTCGCCCCCTGCAAAGTTGTGGCCCTCGGCTTGGTACCCTAGACATAATTCAGCCCTTGGGGAAAACTAATTGGGGAACCCTGCTGTACTATGACACTCCGTGTTACAGGGTTCCTTTTATGGTCATCCAGGACTATCTCTTTATGTGTTTCTGGTAATATTATTGTCTTCTCATTTTGTCCGTGGCAAAAGTTTAATTTTGACAAAAAATGTCCACCACAAGCCAGCATGGCGATGACCCCTACCATGATGGCCTTAACATTAAGAGGCTGGTCAATGTCTCTCTCTCCCTCTCTCAATCAGTCACTCTCAGAGGTAATAACCACTCAGGATTTTATAGTGTAGAGGTGTTCTTCAGTGACAAATTCACAGACGACTAAAACAGCCGAGCTATCTGTCTCACTGACTACCGTGTATATATATATATATATATGAACAGGGGCTCTATTACACAGCCGCAAACAGGCACACACTTGAGTTGCAACATGGAATGCCGGGGTTGTGCTACTTAATAATCTGGCACGCCATGCTGCAACTGAATATGTGTGTGAGTATGTGAGGGGAAGACAAGGGTGTGTGTGTACGTGTGTGTGTGTGTGTGTGTGTGTGTGTGTGTGTGTGTGTGTGTGTGTGTGTGTGTGTGTGTGTGTGTGTGTGTGTGTGTGTGTGTGTGTGTACGCGTGTGTATGTGTGTATGTGTGTATGTGTGTGTGTGTGCGTGCATGTGTGTGTGTGTGAGTGTGTGTAAGTCAGACAGACAGCGAGATCGAGGTAAATGGAGGGCATTGATAAAGTGGAGTGTTCCCATAGTTACCTGATTAGAGAGAGAGTATCTGAGTAAGTGAGCGAGCCAGAAAGTGAGAGAGAGAGAGAGAGAGAGAGAGACCCTTATCATCCCTCTGTTTCAGTGTCAGGTTTAATGACTAGAGGGGTAGAGCTCTGGCCTGAGGAAAACACGGCCACACACACAATAGCATCTCTTGCCTTAGGGCCATTCAGAAATCACTTTCAAGCATAAGTGAACATTTTCTTCCATTAACATGTCTCATCATGTCAGCCAGGAAAATTACATAACCTATAAAAGTGACTTGTTTTGCAACATTGCAATAACATTACCTGCTTAAAATATCCTTTGGCAGTGCAGCCTAATCACCCGTTTTAAAGTACTTTGGAATAAACGGGCAACTTGCATGCCATGCAGTCAGATGTCATTTTCAAAGGTATTGCTGAGAGTTGGGTGTAAATTACTTTGATTTCAGCATACCGACATGTGCATTACTTGTGTATGATGTGTGTGTCACGGCATAGAATGACATGGTATCAACACAAACGCAGTCTGCACGATGACACAGGAGATGTTCATCCAGGGGCGTCACAAGGGGGGGAAAAGTGGGACTGAGTTACTAGGGCCCAAAGTGGAGGGGCCTTCGTTATTTTATACTTTAGCTATTGAAAAATAGCTGATATACAAGCTCACAGCTCGGCACCGAGTGCTGCGCTGCGAGCTTGTACATCTGCTATTTTTTTAAATTTGTGCAAATCTTTCAATATCTGTGTTTTTTAAGCGAATATTTATAACTCAAATTCTGCTTCTGGGGGGTCCCTAGAACTAAATATTTTGAGATGGAGGGTCCGTGGCCAAATACATATAATTTTGTGGGTCCTTCACATGAAAAAGTTTCAGCACCACTGACATAGAAACATATTTTTTTCAAAAAACCTTCGAAGGATTTGAAATATTCAAAGAATGTTCATGATTTTTCAAAAATAGCAGATCTCCAGTGCCGTGCTGCGAGCTTGTATATCTGCTATTTTTCCATAGTTCCACAAAATAATTGTGCAGGGGCCCGCAGTGAATCCTTGTACCCAGGGCCCAGAATTTGGTGCGACACCCCTGTGTTCATCCAAAGTCATTCAACTGTGACTTCCGGTTTCAGGCGGCTTGTCGACAGTCTCGCCACCAATTGGTCGACTCTAAATGGCCTATAATGCTGAAGGTCAAATCTGCCGTGTGACCAACCAGTACATGATGGACAGATCACAAATGGAGTGAGGTGCAGATTGAAGTAGAGGTGGCGGAGAGGAGAACAGATATATTAACCACATGATCCCTGGTGTTCCTATTCCAACATCTGGTGCCAAAGTCGTGAGCTTGTAAATAGGGTATTTTCGGGAAAAGAAATTTCATGTAGGGGAAAAGGTGCAGATCTAGGCCAACAGTAGTATAGAGCAGTGGTTCTCAACCTGTGGGTTGGGACCCCCAGGGGGGTCCCCAGACTCCCCACTCCCCAGATGATTAACTTAATGTGCAACAGTAAACAAACCAACATAAAGTTTAAGTGTATAGAGGGTATATGCACATTTCTAAAGTGACAATTTAAGGACTTTTTAATACCTCTAAAATTACAAATTAAACATTGGCCAAATTGTCAAATATTAGAGGCAGAAATTGTGAAAATAGCCGATCTACTGTACATGCTCACAACGCCTCGCAAAATGTAGATCTGCTATTTTCACGATAGAACCGTGTTAAAATGGACTGCCTCAACTATTAGTGCTTGTCAGGGTAGGGGGGTTCCCAGTTAAAATATGATTATTTGGGGTTTGGGGGGTCGCAGCTGGAAAAGGTTGAGAACCACTGGTATAGAGCACGGCAGCACCCAGGTAAACAAAGTACAGCACTGTATGTAAAGTTTAAGCCAGGGTTCAAAGATAAAGAGTAGTGATAGTGTTTGTTTTGTATATTATTTGCTTGGCGTTAGTTCAGGGATAGCAGAGAGTATGAAAGAGAGAGCCCACCAATACAACTTTTGAGATAAGCAAGCAAGCAAGCGGAAGAGAGAGAGAGAAAAGGGGTGAGAGAGAGGGGGAGAGAAAGAAAGAGAGAGAGAGGGCGAATCTCTCGGTCGTCCTCAATGAAAAGTGTGTGAACCTTTGTTCTGTCTGTGTATCAGAGCATGTCATGAGTCTTGTGCCCACACTGTCACACTCACACACTTCTTACAGGACTCTCTCATCATCACTCACTTCCTCACACAAACACACACACACACTCACAAACTTAAACGAGTGCACATACACAGACGATAACTTCAGAGAAATACAGAACAACACACAGTGTATGTGCACACACACACATAAACTAGCTAGAACAGACAACACATTCAGCACACACACACACACACACACACACACACACACACACACACACACACCAGACCTAAGCGCAAGAGTGCAACTGACAATTCACCACCCACGTTCATCTCTGCCTTTAGAGTTCAGCATCTTGAGAAATGTTTTCTGTTCCAAGCCTCCTCATGTCACCACTGCTCAGTGGTTGCTAAGACACAAATGAAACCTTGGCCAAAACTAGGAACATATAACGTTATGAACACAGAAGCACACATGCACGTGTGTACACACTTTCACGCACGCACGCGCACACACGCGCACACACACACACACGCAGACCTTTACAGACAGAATGGGATAAAACACGGTGTGTCCATTAGATGACATTGTTGTAAAGGGACTCATTTAACCACTTGAAACCTAGTGTCCATATACTGAGAACTTTAGCCAAAAATTGCAGATCTACAAGCTCACAACGCCTCATTGTAGATCGGCTATTTTTGGCCAAGAGCTTTGGTGTAGAGGGGAAAAAGAGCAGACAGAAGTACAGAGTGAAAGGTAGGCCTAAAGTTTATTAAGCTCATTCAGAGAGTGCTCACCCTGTATGTTTGCGGCTGTGACGGCTCATAATGTCTACATCATCTCAGTCTGGGAAGCTAATTGGTCCATCACTGTCTTCTGCAGAATTCAGCTGAGCCTCACCTTGGAGCACGAGGGCCCCCGTCGTCGCTAAGAAACGCTAATTAGCATAGATGTAATTGCATTTCGACGGCGTGACGCATCACTCGAGCAAGTGAAGGGTTGGGGGATGGGTTAGTTTATAAAAAATTGTCATGGTTCACAGACTTCACACTCAATTACACATGATGCAGAGCTGGTGCTTTGATTTGTTGACGTAAAACAACACCAGGCTCTGACGAAAGTGACCCTCTTCCCCTCGAGACGTAAAGTAGGACTGTCATCTAAAGTTGTACTGTCACTTTAAAAAGTAATCTTAAAATATTAGTCAATATGTTTATGATGTCATTGTGATTATAAGCAAATCAAATTAATTGACTGTACTTAGACTACTTACTGTACTGGTCAGCTGTTGTTGGGGGGCGAGGGGCAGATTACACTGTGACATGAGTTTCAGACTATTTCCGTTGTCAGAGAGACCACGTGACCTACTGTATCATACTATTATAATTTCGGGGCGTGTCAGCAGGCCTTTAAGAGAACAGTCTCTCTCTCTACAATACTGTACATCACGGTATTAGAAAACATTACTGTATGTGCTGTATATACAGTAAATATATTGCAAGACAAGATAGGAGTCAAACTCAGGTCCTCCACTCAGATGGAGTATGGTCAGAAATGGTAATATCTGCTTTATTTCTATAGCGACAGAGAGAGAGAGAGAGAGAGAGCGCAGTGGAATGACGCACAGGAAACAGCCTTACTGGCCAGGAGCCGTACTCGGGGACACGCATAAGAAGGCATTTAGCATCTATCTGGTATGAGCCCTGACCATTCCACTCAGCCCTTACTATTCTAATTATATTTACAACACCTCTGTTGGATCTGTTGGCACGGTCGTCTGTCGCTTGACCCCGGACAATACTTTGGGGTGAAAAACAAGCACTCCCTCTCTCTCTCATCCTAATCAAGGTCTCAGGTCAGAAGGCGTTTTGCTTGTTATTTTGCTCGTGGCAAACACATCTGACAGATTGCAAACGGTGACATCTGCAGATCTTTTGGTGCCTTGCTTCCCGTATGGAAAATCAGACACTGTGTCTATCCAACAGGCTGGAGCCAAGGTCGGCCAAGACACACACGCAAGCGGCCGCACGCTCGCTCGCACACACACACACACACACACACACACACACACACACACACACACACACACACACACACACACACACACACACACACACACACACACACACACACACACACACACACACACACACACACACACACACACACACACACACACAGTCATCAAGGCTGCTGAACACATACAACTCATTAACTCTGATGGATCATAGCACATTTGAGGATAATGACACAGACATGCTTACACGTGCCCACACAAACACATATCCAATCATGGTTACAACACACATGCGCCGCACGCACGCACGCACGCACGCACGCACGCACGCACGCACGCACGCACGCACACCCCTCTATCACCTTAGTGTCACCTTCCTCTAATCCTAGGAGACAGAGAACAGTCCATCCACTGGGGCCTGTCTGTGCGTGCGTGCGTGCTTGTGTACATGATGAGTAGTTCTACTTGTGCGTGTTTGTGTGCTTCTTTGTAGGTCGCTCTCACAGAGCATGTGGTCTGGACTGGAGATGGAACACTTGAGAGATGTGAATTCTCACATATGAATACAGAAAGAGAAACCGTCACAGTTTAAAAGGTCACCTTGTCACCAACAGAACAGAGACGCAAATGCGAACGTGTGGTTTTGGCTTGTGCCGCACGTGCGCTCTTGTGTGTGTGTGTGTGTGTGTGTGTGTGTGTGTGTGTGTGTGTGTGTGTGTGTGTGTGTGTGTGTGTGTGTGTGTGTGTGTGTGTGTGTGTGTGTGTGTGTGTGTGGGTGTGTGTGTGTGCGTGCACACATGCACATGCACACTGCCAGAGCATGTGGCAGCAGGAGAGAGGGGACGCAGCTCTTTAATTGGAGGGGAATGTCACTCAGGACAAAGGACTGGTGGTGCAGGTCGCACGCCAATTACTGCTGGGCTCTGTCTCCACACACAGACAGGGGACAGAGATGGAGACACCACTTCGTTACTGATACATCCACGCCAAGCACTGATAGCATCCACGCAGAGCGATGGTGGTGGCGGTCGGGATGGTTGTGCTGCTCGTGAGGTGGTGGGGGGGTTGGGGGGAGATTAAAGTGGGAAACGCAAATTCTCTCTGAGGAAACTGCCAAAGATTTGACTGCGAAAATGTCTGTACACAAATTGCTGGCTGGGGGGGGGGTGGGGGGGGTTAATTCTCAACCGGCAATATCACCCCAGAACAGCTTTTTGTTCTACTCGCAAGCAGGAAGCAAAGGTTAAGCATTAAAGGGATATTTCACTTTCAAACGTGTTTGGGGTCATTTTAATGTTTGCTACTCAGGCCTTTATGAGCACCCAGACATTTTTTAAGTTGCTTGATTCAGATATTTGATGTCCATTGTATAAGACACTTCCTATACAAACCAAGTGTAACTTCAAACTCCATTTCAACCATCTTAGGTTAATTGAAATATCATTGAAATTATATTGTCCTTCTATTACGTGAGGGGGCTGTGTTTTTTTCCTCAATTAATGTTTTCATTTATTCTTAATTATTATATAAAAAAGAAGAAATGTAATAAAGTTAAATAAATTAAAAAAGCAATTGAAAAAACATGCCCCCCTCTCACGCATTAAAAAGACAATATCTGTCTGCAGAAGCAGGAATGTGTGTTTTCAAATTAATCTAACATGGTTAAAATGGAGTTTGAAATATTTTTTATTTTTGTATAGGAAGGGGTGTGATAAAATGTATATGAAACACTGAATCAAGCAACATAAAAAAAACTATCTAGGGTAAAACACAAAAGCCAGAGTAGACATTAAAATTACCCCAAACATTTTTTAAAGCGAAATATCCCTTTAAGTCAACATCACTCATATTGAAATGCAGTTAATTAATGACACTCATTTCTTGTTTCAGCTTGCTCTACACTTGCATGGCCTGTTTTCACCAGGCAATTTGTGACAGAGATAGATATTGAGATCGATCTAGAGATCTAGAGATAGAGAGAAAAAGAGATAGAGAGAGAGAGAGAGAGAGAGAGATAGAGAGAGAGAGAGTAAAAGGAGTGTCAGGTCCACCAAGGTCTCTCGCTCATGTCATGAACAGACAATGCACCATTTTATTCAATTAAAGTTTGCTACGCTGCAACGAGTCGTAAGCCTGCCATTGCCAAGTTTAAATTTAAAGACACGCACACGCTGTTGTACAGTATGATGATGTATGAGCATCAGAGTGTGCAGCAGAAGAACAATATTTAAACGGAAAGTAAGAAGAGAAGTAAGAAGTACGTGCTCCTCGTTTCACTATTTCTATATGCTGTATTCAGGCGAACTAATCATATTAGTTTGCACACCATTAGTGTTGCAACAATATGGTTGCAACATATTATGCTGCAACCATTGTTGCATGAATCTAGCGTCATAACTGTTCCTGGTGACTGACTGTCCCTTTGACCTCACGTCTCTCTGCGCCCCCACCTGCAATGCTTTGATGCCTCACCGGGGAGGTGTGCTTTGAGCAATGGACTGTTCATAACACATCCATCGCATAGTCAACGTGATGTGCACGCACGCACGCACGAACGCACACACACCACTCCCTCACACCTCCAGTATTGTGTAAATCCCTCCCTGGGTGTCAGTGAGGAACAGTGTGTATTTGTGTGTGTGTACATTTCTGCCTGTGTGCGTGTGTGTGCGTGCGTGTGCGTGTGCGTGTGTGTGTGTGTGTGTGTGTGTGTGTGCGTGCGCGTGTGTCAGGACAGGTTGTGCTTTTTAAAGGTCAAGAGACTAGAGAAATCTAATCACACAACTGACTCCTCCCCCTCTACATCATTGATTGACCGGCATGACGGTTGACTGATTTATTGATTGACTGGCTGATTAATTAATTAGCTGGTTGGTTAGATGGACGGACGGATGGATGGATGGGTGGATGGATGGATGGGTGGATGGATGGATGGGTGGGTGGGTGGATAGATATTTGATGAACTAGACTAGAGGTTCGGGCCACATAGAGTTCAGGTCACTACATGTTAACGTGGCACTCACAGCTACGTTGCACAGCCGATAGAAAGAAAGAAAGAAAGAAAGAAAGAAAGAAAGAAAGAAAGAACAGAGAGAGAGAGAGACAGAGAGAGAAAAATGACTTGCCCGCTGGTAAAGGCTGGAAATCGTCCAAAGCAGCATCCAGTCATTTATCAATGAGCTGCTAGATGCTGCTACAGCCGCTCCTACTCATTACCTGGAGGCTCGCTTCTTCTCCCTAATACCCTCCTCAGGCACACCTGCTGCACCCCACACCACTGACACCATCACACACACACGCACACACACACACACGCACGCACGCACACACACACACGCATGCAAACACGGATGCATGCATGCACACGCACACACGCCCTCTCGTACACACACACAGACTCACTCACGCACACACAGACTCACTCACAATCAGTCACGTGTGCAAGCACCAGTGGTGTAAAGTAACTAAGTACATTTACTTAAGTACTGTAAAATGTTTAGGCATTTGTACATTACTTGTATATTTAAAATTACCCACTACATTTACTTTTAAATATTGTACTTAAATATTTACTATATTGTACTTTTACTCCACTACAATTATTTGATAACTTTTACTAGTTACTAGCCAGCCTGTCTCCCATCTCTGCCCGCTCTAGAGAGCTGATAGCCGGGGAAAATCAAGTCTCCCCCTTAGCTTTTTCGCCATTTCAGATTTGTGTGGAAATATAATTTTTATATGCACAGATTTATATATAAAAGACATTTTCGTGTAGTCACTTCCTAGTTTAGTGCGAGGAAGTTGGTGCGGGCTGCGGGCGAGGGGAGAAATTGCGATAATGTACAGTAAGTACAGTAAATGAATTTGATTGGCTTATTGCGCATTCCCACAATGACATCATCAAAATATTAGCAAATAAAAGAGCAGAGTTTCCCCTTTTTTATAGATGTCAGCGGCCGTTTAAGTACACTTTTCATACTTTTACTCAAGTACATTTTGAATTCCAGACTTGTAACAGAGTATTTCTATATGGCAGTATTGATACTAAAACATTTGAGTACTTTTTCCACCACTGGCAAGCACACACACACTCACACAAACGCATGCACACACATCATGCATTGCACACCCTGTCTGAAAGCTACACATATACACGTTTCCTGCACCATCTCCCCCTCTCTGTTCCCAAGGCCTCCGTGCCAATGACACAGACTGACTGACTGACTGACTGACTGACTTGACTGCACCCTCCTCACATGTCACACACAGATATGACATCATCTGGCCTTGGCAGGCCCAGATAGAGCCGTCACCTCCTCCTCCCCGCACCCAGTAATAACCCCCACTGCTGCCAGGAGAGCCGGGGAAAAGGATGGCAGGAGAGGTGTGGCGAGTGGGAATTAGAGAGGGGAGGAGAACATGAGGAGGGGGAGAAGAAGTGAGAAGGCAGATAGACTTGGGAGGAAGAAATGGCAGTGCTGTTCTCTTTTTGGTTGGAGCCCACGGAAATCGCAGGGGGAGTGTGTGTGTTGAGTGCCCACGTTTATGACAATTTACTATAAGCTGCATCAGTACAGATCTGCCATGTCATACTGACTGTACACCTTCTCACAGTCTATCCCTGTATCATCAGGCCCATATTTTATACACTCACCCATAAATATGATATGAATAGTGAGGACAAATAAATAGAAGACACACACACACACACACACACACACACACACACACACACACACACACACACACACACACACACACACACACACACACACACACACACACACACACACACACACACACACACACACACACACACACACACACACACACACAGGCAGAGAGACAGACAGACATATCGATATAGGAGTGAAAGTGATAGATGGGTGGTAAGATATAGAGAGGAGAGAGAAGGATAAAATGAAGAACTGAAAATCAGCGTGGGCATTTCAGAGGGTGATGGGGTCGGGTGGGGGCATTTCAGAGGGTGATGGGGTCGGGTGGGGGCATTTCAGAGGGTGATGGGGTCGGGTGGGGGCACATGGGCTGGTGAGGGGTGGAGGGTGAAACCAGTGCCTTGACAGCACAGCGGGAGCCCGGGTTGTGAAGTTGCTTAATCCTGAGGAGCAGCAGATTAGCTCGGCAGGGGGTGGAGGGCGGGGGGGCACCGCCACGGCAGGGGGGCTCTGGGAGCCTGCTGGCCCTGACCACAGAGCTCTGCTGCAGGGACCGCCGGGGCCCCCCGGACCCCCTCCCAACACCCCCCACCACCACTAGCACACATCTCCTTTCCATCCCTTAATCTGTTACTCCTCTCCCTCCCAGGCCCTGAAACAGACGCTCAAATGCTTTGACACGCACGCACGCACACGCACACATGCACAAATACACATTAACATGCATACATTACACACCAATCTCAGGTGGAGGCTGGAGGGTAGTGCTGGGCGATTAATCAAAAATGGATCGCGATCTCGATCCAGACTCCTATGCGATCTCATTTCTAATGAGATCGCGTTATGGCGATTCTATGACGTCATGACAATGTGGAAGGGAAATAAAAACTTTTGGGCAACAGTCCGCAGTCCCCATCATCTTTCCATCTCCTCTCTCTTCCCTTCCAGTTCCTTTCCTCTCACCTCTCCTATGTGCTCTATATACTAGGGATGGGACGATACGCGATATTATCGTTTATCGTGATAAAAGACACTCACGATAATCGTATCGTGGAGATTTAATATATCGTGAAATTATCCTCCGGCATGCACTGGGATCAATTCAACTTTTATTTGCCGAGCTGCATATCCGGTACCACTTAAACCCTCTATTGGTAAAACGTACTTATAATATACGTACTTGATACAGTCTTTTTTTCACTCTCTACCAAATCTCTTTGCCAATCTACAAGCTTGTAGATCTGCTATTTTTTGGCAGATGTTGGGGATATTTTGATTATCGCGATAATATCGTAAATCGCGATTTCTTTGGTTGCAATAACCGTGATATGAAATGTTCATATGGTCCCATCCCTACTCTATACCCCCTCCCTCCCTCTTCTCCTCCATTCTGTTCCTTTGTTCCGCACCCCTTCCCCTCTCTGCTCCATCTCCGCTCCTATCCCCTCCTCTCTCTCTTCACGTCTCTCCAATTGTCTTGCCATCCCATCCTTTTGTCTCTCTCCTCTTACCTCCCCACTCTCTCTCTCTCTATTCTCCTCATGATCGACTCCGTACCCCCCACCCCCTCTCTGCAGGGTGTTGGAACACCTGGGGATGCTGAGCTGCAGACCGCTCCATTATTATTAGCATCATCATCAACCTGCCGCTGATTATGTTCCCCCCGTCTCCGAGAGAGAGTGCTGTTGGGCTGGGAGCCGACACTGACAAAGAACGGCTCTGACTCAGAGCGTTGTTGTTGTGTCCTCTGTGTTTGTTTGTGTGAGTGAGAGAGAAAGAAAGAGATAGAGAGTGAGAGAGATAGAGAGCAGGGACCTGCAGAGAATGTTAGAGAGGCAGGGGCTGACATTTTCTAAAAGGGCCTTTTGGTGGAAATATCAAAAATAGCAGACCTCCAAGCTCACAACGCGTCGCAGAGCAACGCGCTGTGAGCTTGGAGGTCGGCTATTTTCGGTGCTTGATACCACACTGAACTAAGCATAATCAAGTGAACACTGGAGATGTGGCGTAACGGCATGGATTTCTACACAGAGAGGGCAATTCTTTCAACATAAGATGCTGCATTCAAATTCAGGAGAGTTTGGACAAGGCTATTCTGCCGAATGCTGCCTTTGGGTATGGCATGGAAAGAGGGCATTTGCATTTCTTTCACCATAGTAAAAACTGTACACACTTTTTACAGGTGGATAAAAGGGCAAGGGATCAAGACCCCCTTGATATCTATGTGTGCACATGCCTGATAAAGAATGAGTGAGAGAGAGAGATAGAGAGGGTGAGAGAGAGAGAGAGAGAGAGAGATAGAGAGCAAGGACACATGTGAGGATGTATGAAAGTAGCCAAGTGTGTGTGTGTGTGTGTGTGTGTGTGTGTGTGTGTGTGTGTGTGTGTGTGTGTGTGTGTGTGTGTGTGTGTGTGTGTGTGTGTGTGTGTTTGTGTGTGTGTGTGTGTGTGTGTGTGTGTGTGTGTGTGTGTGTGTGTGTGTGTGTGCCATATGCGTGTGCGTGAGAGTGTGCGCGCCACATGCAAGTATAATGTATTGGTATTCGGGGTAGCAGGGGTCTGGAGGTGAATGGCAGCTTGTGAGAGGCGAGGAAGGTTTGAATGGGCCCAGGGCGCGCTCCACGCTGTGGCCGCTTGACAGCTTCCTTTGGCCTGCAGACAAAGGATGCGAATCACTGTCAGAGAGCTCCTCACGCAGGCAGCCAGGAAGCCCTACGCTGCCCGGCCGCCACCCTGATCCAAGCACGAGACGGAGAAAGACAGCCGTGGCAGCTAATGCTGCTTCCCCGCTATTCACCCGCGGGGAGGGTCTCTGCCACCGCTGGTGTCCCGCAGAAGGGGGGCTTTCTTGGGTTGACTGGCAGCCCGGCGTGGGCTCGTCCCCAGGACTTAAGTATTTAAAGACGAGTCAGTAGACATGTACACGCAGTATGTGTTTATTTTTTTGTGTCTGCATGGCGATGAGATCCGATTCTGATGTACAGCAAAATCCTCAGGTTTTGACTGAATTTATGAGGGTAAACATGGACGCATAATGACCCTCCCGAAATCCTCAACACTCTCAGTTAACCTCAACAGAGTTCATTTAACCCGTTGGATTTTTACATTGTACCAGTGTTGATTTCGTCGATTAAAACGAGGGCGAAAAATGTTTGTTGACTGCGTTTTTTTCACTGACGAAAACGAAATAAAAATGAAATAAAAACTAAGCTGTGATGACTAAAACTAAGACTAAATATATTGACAACAAAATAAAAACTAGACTAAAACGTTATGGAGGGACTAGTGGGAGAAGAGAGTAATTTTATGTTTGGTTGCTCTCAGGTGTTGCGTGCTGAAAATAGCAGATCTACAAGCATGTAAAATCAGTCCTGTACCTTTTCCTATGCAAACTTCTAATAAAGTCTTCAATCAATCAATCAAGTCATTACGATGCCATCAAGGCACCGCCAAAATACATTTTAGTTGATAAATCAACTGTAGATTTAGTCGCCTAAAAACATGATATTTAGTCGACTAAAATTAGACTCAAACTAAACCTTTTCAGGTGACTAAAATTATAACTAAAATAAAATGATATTTTATTCAAAAGACTATGACTAAAACTAAATCAAAATTTGCTGTCAAAAACAACATTACAGTACAGTGAAAATACTATTTCATGGGCTTTGTGTGTTTCAGCATTACAAATAACTTTACAGATGCCAGATGCTGTTTGCAAATCTGTCCATTCATGCTCCTCAGGTGTACAGTACATGGATGTACTGTAACACCTCTACTAGCTGTGAGAGCACTGTGGGGAAAATGCACTACCCAAACTACCCAAAGAGTGTAAACTTAACCACCATACAGAAATTAATTCGCATCTGTTCCATTCCATGAATTCGCACTCATCGTGTAACAATCTCTTACAGATTAAATAATCCTGCTGCAAAAAAAGACAACATCGTGTTCCTATTTATTCAGCCAAAATCCACAGTATAAACCATCGCTAGAGCCCCGCTTACAGCGGACGGAGATGTCAGTTGGTCCATCCATCCATTCAACACTTTGTTCCCAAAACAGATCTCTCAAAAACGACTAGCTGGATTGCCACGAAACCTGCTGCTGAGCGAATTCATGCTCCCTGGAGAATGAACCCTATTCAATTTGATGCCACTCTGAGGCTAAAATGTTCACTTGCACACAAGACATCTAAACATCTTTTGGCGCTGATTGCCATGACAATTGGAACGTCATGGTCTCTAGGGGGCCGCTAGCAGGCTCTTTGACTTGTTATCCCACAAACAAATTGACCGCCCGACCTTGATCCCTTCAGATCTCCAAGTGTAATTGTCAACGTGCACTTGATTATAGAAGGGCCATTCAAGAGAGTTTCTCACAAGGTCTTTGAGCCATTACCAATTCAGATTAATCTCACGTGATTGCAATACCCCATTTATTTATGTTTAAAAAAACAATTTGAATGGAAATGGTACACCTTTGACATGGAGGGGGGAAAGGGTTGAAAAAAACCCCTGATGAACAGCATGTTTACAGCTTGACCAAGGTAATGGAGAATGGCAAGGTTGGCCACTCAGCGAGGACTTAGCATCCTTCACTGAGATGGAAAATCAACAATGTTGACAATCGATGCTAGGTTAGAAAAGGAGCGGTGATGCCTAAGGAATTATATCACATTGTGAAAAGGTACAGGGGTGCATACACAACATCGACAAACGGTATCATTCTCAAAACATTTTACTCAATTTGAAACAATGGACAGAGGGGACGTCGATAATTACGTGCTTTGTGTTTTAGAAAGGTCGTTTGGGGGGAAAATAATATCTCCGAAAATATTCTCAGAAAAACATGATCTTTGCAAATTGCTCATCAATTCTCTTGACTTTACCGGCTGAGCAGCAATGTCCTTGATGCATGAGCAAGGCCGGGCTGTATGAGAGTTGTACGTAGTGGTGGGCTCACTGTAAGTACTCTGAATTGTGTTGCTAACAATCTTCATGCAATATTAACTCAAAATTGAGCTTGGTGGACACATCAACATGTGCATAGTGCACCATAAATAAAACAAAAATGCCCTGTGATTGACAGATCATTAGACGGGCATGCATTATTCAGTGCCTGCAATCATACTGGTTTGCCCAGGGATCAACATTCTGTGGAGCAAACACAGGGCCCCGGCTACCTGATTGCAAGTTAAAAGACTTCCCAACGTACTCCACTGCACTGCTCACAGTCCCTATAGCCTGCCTGTCATTAGCATGGGGAGTGGAGGAAAGGAGAGAGGCAAATCATCCTTCCTCTGTGTTGATCCGGGGACCCCCTGCTCGGCCCAGAGAAAGGACCTGCATCCTTCAGATTTCAGCTGCCTCTGATTGAAGACATAATCATGGATGCAGGGGAATTTCACGGTTAGGAGCGTGAAACCGTCACTAAGATGGACGGACAGGTGGATGGATGAATAGATGGATGGATGGATTGATGGAGGAGAGGAGGAGGGAGATTTGGAGGTATGGGTATGCATCCCTCCAAATCGTTTCGTCTGTCTTTCAATGTTATATGAGATACATAAAGTGTGGTTCCTATGGAAATAAGCCGTAGTGCTTTATAGGATCTCCTTTTAGTACCAGTGATTTGTGCTGGCATGAAACTGTACTTTTTTCTATTGCAAACTGCTAATAAACTCTTCAATCAATCAAAAAAATGCAGTGATGGAAAAAGTAGTCAATACTGCAATATAGAAATACTCTGATACAAGTAATAGACCGGCATTCCAAATTTACTTGCGTAAAAGTACAAAAGTATTGGCATTTCAAATGGTCAAAATATATAGGGTTGAAGTGTTTGATGTATGTTTTGTAATAATAATTTGTATGTTTTGTAGTAATAATCAAAATCTACAAAGTAACTAGTAACTAGAGTTTTCAAATAAATGTAGTGGAGTAAGTACAACATTTGCCTCTGAGTTGTAGTGGAGTAGAGGTACGTATTGGAAATTGGAAATACTAAAGTAAAGTACAAATACCTCAAAATTGTACTCCACCACCGTGGGTATGACTATGAGTGTGAAAGCTGAGACCTGAGAATAGCGGGCACTGACTGGAAGTACACAGTACAGCCATACTAGTGTATAAAATAAATAAATAACAATTAATGCACAGTGCTCACACAGGAACACAGAGTAGACACAATATTGCATGGCCACACACACACACACACACACACACACGCACACACACGCACACGCACACGCACACGCTTGCAATGAAAGACATTGAGAAAAGCACCTCCGCAGCAGGCCTCTACCTATCAACTCAGGCAGCCGCTCACACACATTAACTGACTTCAACCCTGTATATTACACATGCACTCCAACCCTGTGTGATGGGCAACTCTTCATCTATGTGCCGGAGAGAGACAGGGGGAGAAAAAGAGAGAGAATAATGATGGAGTGGTGTTTGTGTTATCTCCGTCAGCCAGGGTTTCAGACCCGCGTGGATTGGCTGGCACACACTCAGACTCTCCAAAGTGTTTAGAGCTTGGCTGAACCACACTGGACCATCACTGAAGCCAGCTGCGTTTCACAAAGTCGGCCCACCTACCTGCCAACTCTGGTGGTTAGCTTTGCGGAATAAAGTATCAACTCATAATGAGGTTCATTTATCACAGCAGATACCAACCAATGTGCTCATGAAAATATTTTTTTACACAAGCACGGTGATGTCTATGATCTTCTCAAGCGTAAAAGTGACTTGATGGGCAACCTCATAAATACATCCCATGAGGCTTGGATTATTTGTAAGGTTCAAGGAGTTTTATTGTCATTCCATGCAAGTACAGAACAAAATGTGTTACCCAGGTCCTGGCCATGGCCGAATAAATAAAAATACACCTAAACCCTACATGAAAACGCTACATGATACCTATAGTGCAATAAAGCAGTTCCACTAAAATGGAATTGCACAACTGGTGGTCCCCGGACCACTGGCTGAGAACCACTCCTTTAGCCTAATGGTACTGGCCTTAATACTGCGCAGCCTCCTGCCCATTTTTTTATGTTGATTAATTTGGCAGGTATAGCAGTAAATATGTATTTATGAACGGAATTCATCTGTTTATAATAACCATGCCATTAACAGGAACATAGTCTGCTGTATGCTTCTGTACAATATGGCTATAGCCATGGAAGTGTGCTATTCCCTTTTATCACCTAAAAAATACATTCATTCATGCTGTGAATAGACATTGACGTGTATTGATATTGTCATTTAACAAGGCACTTCATGGTCTGAGCACCAGCAGGTCTGCCATTCAAACGGTGCTCAGTCAGGTCTAAAACAAAAGGACTTGGCCTACTTTTTTCTGATGGATGATTATGTGTCTTCTTGCTTTTGTGTAAGGTCGCGGCAAGGATGAAGATTCTTTTTTTACACTGAAAACTTTTCATGGCAAAATGTTAACAGCACCGTGGCAATTAATTTCTTCTACTCATCCTCCTACTAATGTGATTTCACTGACATCAAATATAATTTGGAGCGAACGCAGAGCTGAAATGCAGTTTTTCACAGATAATTAATACGATTAAATATGTGAAAATGTTGTCTTCAACTCTCCCCACCACATCAACGGCCAACCCATGTTCCAAAAGTTAGGGTAAGCAGTTGTGCAGTTACAGTATGTTTGTGAATGTTGTAAATGTGAAGTGTGAATAAATGGAAACAAATCAATAAATGTCACCAAGCGCACAGCAGGCTATAAGGTCAAAGGAGCAGTTACTGAGGATTTCACACCAGTGACCATAGAAACTAATTTTTGTCTTTACTTAACAGAGGTATTCTTACTATTCTTAACCCCATTAAACCCGGCATCACTAGTTTGGGCCCATTGTAGGCAAAAATGGTAAAAATCTGTCATATTCTTTACAAAAATAGCAAATCGACAAGCTCACAATATGTTGCAAACGCTTAGGCAGCACTCATGAACAAATAAACGCTGAATGCAGAAGCCTCAGTGCTGTGTACTGTACAGTATGTCTTACTAGAAGCAAGGTGTTTTAACTAAACCTGAACATGCATATAAAATAGGCTACTGTATATGACTGCTGCCGAGTTCCTCATTACTACAGTATTCTATAGTCTGCCTTACATTCATAAAGCATTTACACATTATACCCCCAGGCAGACCTATTATCGCAGCTATTGGATTACTAATAGAAAGAAAAATCGTCTTTTGTGGAACATTTCCTGCAACCTCTGACTACAGCACTACCTACATATACTGGAGATGCTAGGGATTCCATTACAGTCATCAAGTCAATAAAACAACAATGAAACAAGTTAGTAGCAAAATATATTGATCCCTTTATACTTAGTATGCCCCTTTGAAGGGGACATGCTAGCTGCCAAATACTTTTTGGATCAAAGATCTGACTGTAATCCTACTACTCAATGTATCTTGGATCTTTTTAAACACTTAATACTTCATCGTCTGGGTCCCCCAGGGGTCTTGGCTCCCTCATTTTCTCTTTCTATGCCAAAAATGGCCGATCTACAAGGTTGTAGATAGGCCAATTTTCACTGAATTTTCACTTTACATGCCCAGAATAGTGAAGGTCAAGTGGTTTTCCTTATTGGTAATGCCCTTTTCCTTCAGATTGCAGGAGTAGCCATGGGATCAAAATGTCTCCATGTTTTGCCTCCTTATGTTATAATAGTGGGAAATAAATCTGATCTTCAACTACCAGGCGAATCCATTCACTCAGAACATCTACTGTATATGGTATCTAGAATATGTTTTCTTTATGGACAGGACCAGAGACTACTGCAAAACAACAACAACTTTCACTGTCATCTGATGCAAATAAACTTAACTTTTCTGACACCTATATAAAATAAACCCAGGAATAGAAACCTTGTGGTGAATCATACCTGTATGAATGGTGAATCATGCTTTAAAAAAATCTTTCTGTCTCCCATTCAACCAAAATAAGACGGATCTGTAGCTCAAATGAAGACTTCAACACCCAAACAAAAGATCACCAAAAAAAAATCAGACACAGAGGAGGTTTGTATTAAAGTGCCTCATTTGTCACAAACTGCATGCCTTGCTTACTAGACAAAAAGAAACAGAACATAGTGGTTTGTGCAATCCAATATTCACCTGTATCCAAGGACACGGATAATGAACATCAAAGAACATTGACATATCTTTGATATGGATCCAATACTTTGGGGAGAACTGTTTTTCAAACCACCATTTTGTGTAGTGTACGAAGGTAAACAGTCTGCATTTAAATTGCACCTTTATCAAAGGCACCAAAAGGGGGGAATCCAAACCTCTGCTTCTAATATCCCCCCTCTGTCATTAAATATATGCATTTCCTTTGGGGAAATGTAGACCATGTTTAATATTACAATTTAAATAATGTAATTAAAAATGTATGTTAACCACATGGCTTCCTTTGTCGTCAAATGTGTCAAGATTATTACTATTATTACATTTTTTCAAATTAAAAAATAGCAAATATACTATGTTCTACAAACATTGTTGCATTGCAAAATGTTGCAATACAATGTGTTGTGAGCTAAAGTGTTAATGTGTTATTTTAGCTAAAGAGGGCTTAAAGGGGAATATCACTCATTTACAACATTTAACAATTTACAATCATTTGAACATTTTGGCTCCGCCATAGGCTGCCTCATTCTAGTAAATGAAGCAGCCTAGAGGGTGGAGGCAAAGAGTACACCTTCCGTATGTCACTGATCACATGACCCCAACAATCAATTACAGTTCTAGGCAAAACAGAAGGGGGAGTGAGTTTTTTCTTATTTCCACACAACAGCTCTAAGATATATTATGACATGGTTCAATGTTTAAAATGAGTGTTATTCCTCTTTAAGCGGTAAAGACCCCTCCTGTGGTAAGATACCTGCTCATTTACAGGTTGACTTGCTCAAGGACACTTCACACAAAGCCATGGGATGAACCTTCCGATTCCCAGAGATTTGCTCTACCTCCTGAGCCACTGCTACTGTACTCCACGAGAACTCCTAACCTACGTACTGTAACATGCATTGCTGGTGAGAGCAGACCTTCCTCTTCCATCATCCTCACCTTTACTTAGCTCTGTTCCCTCTGGAAATTACCCATGTGGCCATTGCCAACAATATCATTTCACCCACAAAATTGACTCATTCAACGACCCCCACATGGGAAGAAACTACTGTACAACATCAAAAGTGTAATTACATGTTCTGCTGCTAAATGTTTAAATGCCCACATGGACTGGGATACCACGTTTTTCAAAACACGGCTGTACAGAACACATAGACTTTTCTTTATGTACCTTTTGGATACAGTGTATCTCTGCTGTCCGGCAAAAAACAACTACAGGAAATGAATCCAGCTCAAGTTGGGTTTTGTCCATCATCGATAAAAACAGCTGACAATGGATTTTCAAGTTAATTCATGCCTCTGGAGCAGCTCTGTCATGCAGAGGAGACGGAGGGGCTAAACCAGCTACTGTAACTCCACCCCTCTGGTGGAGTTAGCTGGTTTGGCAGACAGTTTGAGGATCCAATGGAGTTAGCTGGTTTTGTCAGAAGGGCTTTTAATACTTTTCATTGGTTCAATATTGTTTAAGCAACACAAAGACGTAAAGGGTGTTCAATAGCACTGATTTATGAAAAAAATCTAAAACCTGAAAAATGGAGTTAGCTGGTTTCTGCCGGACAGCGACAATATGTAGCTTGTATACATCTTTACATAAAATAGGACCTTGTGGTTATGGTACGTAACTGAGTACATTAAGTCTGAGCTTTCACTTAGAAAAGAAGTTGAAAAATGTGACCGCCAAGTACAGAGAAACATAAATGACAAATAATGTGCAGTTCTATACAATCCCTATCTCAACCCCCGTTACGTGTTTAGAGGACTGTTAGTCCTCCTATGTCCAATGCCAGTATTGAGACATTCTGTAAATACATCGAAAGGGATATCGACAATTCACAACTGTTTACAACTCAACAGAGGGATTCTAAGGCAGGAGAGATTAGCCTTGGTGCCAGCCTGTTTGCTCCGTTCGATTTGTTTTGTCTCTGAGACAAAACAAATCGCCGAACAGAGCGAACAGGCTGGCGAACAGGCTGGCACCCAGGCTAAGGAGAGATAGAGAAATTCTAAAAGCTAAAGTATGAGAAGAATGAAGGACACATCTTGGAAACCTGCCGACAAGGGTGGTAGACAAAGACATACTATAAGATACATTCTCAACTTTCAAATGCCTCCACAGAGGGCTACATCTCTCAGTCTGTGCTTGAGTTCTTAACAAAGAATACCCTACTATACCAGTCATGCATGCTTAGAAATACCTCTGCGTCGACCCATAGTAGTCTGTAATGATAGTTGATAGACCCTATAGTGTGGTGCAACTTCCATACTATCCTTTTTCCCAAACCTACCTACCTGCTGTCGGGAGGAGCCCATTGTATTGCTCAAGGACACTTTTGGGATGACGACATGAGATGCGGGGTTGTGCCGGGGACCTTTCCGATTCCCAGACGTCCGCTTTACCTCCTGACCCATTGCTGCGAGGTAGCACTCCAAACATCACCAAAGTGACAGCTTGTCCCTGCCGCACTGGATATAACACTAATAGACACGAGGCTCCATTAAGAGTCACAGCAAGCTCACACTGGCATCCCGTCATATTCAGATCGTGTTCTGACAGCTGGTGGGCCGTGTGTTAAGCTGGCATGGCCTGCAGACCCAGGACTGTGTGTGCCATCATCCAAGCTGGGAAGGCACAGTGAGCTGACGTCAACCACGGCTGAGCCAAAACAGCGACACACGCTCTGACTCACTCCGCTATGCCTCACACTGCTGCTATGCTCGATGTCACGCTGTGATCAGCCACCAAGCAGACCCAACACAGAGCTTCAAATACATATTAATGTAACTGCAGGGAAGTTTTGGTAGCAGGTTGCGTCAAAAGTGCTCAAATTTCACTTACCGGTCTGTCGATTTTACTTGTCGTTTGTGCAGAGAGAGCTACCTGCACTTGCTGAAAGTTAATTTAAGTGTCAATGTTTTTACACTGCAAAGGTTGTTTTTTGTTTAATTCCCCTGAAAAAATATATATATTTTTTAATTCCCCTGAAAATATATATATTTTTTCTGTTGTTATATGGTTTAGTGTTTTTGTCATGAGTACACCCACACAGAATCATAAATTGACAATGTTTATTTGAAATAAGGTTGCAATTTAACATGAATAAAGGCATCAACCTGTTCTGTATGTAAAGTATCAATAGCCCATAATATCTAATCGTTAATGTATGTATATAGAGTAGACCTTAAGAGTTAAATTAACATTCAGGATTTTGCAGTGGGTGTTAAGTCAACGTTTTCTATTCTGGCTGTTGTGAGAGTGAGTATGCTTGGTGAATTATTTGGGTCTCTAAAGATAGGTGAACATGTTGAAAACGACTGGCAGAAGCTAAATCAAAGTCAATCAAAACCTGGAGGTAAATGAGTTTTAACTCTGAGAGAACACTCTCCCGAGTTACAAATGGATAAATGACCACTGAGGATCTTCCTGTGTACCTGTAAAGCAGCTACACTACCGTACACTGATAACCTGCGGAAGGTGAATGGTCCAGACAAGAGTAGGAATCTTTCACCATCTAAGGGTTATCAAACACAGGGAAAAGCTCCATCGAAGCCACCTGGGGCTTTAATGCGCTCTACTCTCACAAACAGGAGACTTTGCTGTACCTTTGAATCGATAGCTCAGCTCTCACCTCACCATAAGCCTTTAAGACAGCAGAAACAAAACAAAACAAAAAAACACTACCTTGCAAACAAATCCATTGAAAATCCATCCACATAATTTGAGCGGACCTATTCAGTTTTCAAACGATATGGCAGGTGAACGCGGTAGCTTGACCCCCACCCCCCTCCCCTCCCCCTCCCCGCCCGCGGTGCCAGCTCTTCTCTCAAATGAAACAGCCGGTTCTTTCTTCACGAACCATTAAAAGTTGAACTATTGCACTCTGTGTATTGGTCATTTTCCCCCGTGATGTTGCAGAATGTCAGAGTGCAGCGTTAGGACGGTAATAACAAGTAGGAGAGCAGCCTCTGGCTCTTCATGTACAGAGAGGGAGAGACTGTGGGAGGGAGGGAGAGAGAGAGAGAGAGAGAGAGAGAGAGAGAGAGAGAGAGAGAGAGAGAGAGAGAGAGAGAGAGAGAGAGAGAGAGAGAGAGAGAGAGCTGAAGTATGTGAATGTTAGTTTCTTTTTATGGCACTAATAATAAGAGTCTAGTTGCTGAAGGTCTCCAAAATATATCTGCGTATGCATGAAAACACACAATCACACTCGTATTCAAGCATGCACGTACCCATGCGCGCGCACACACGCACGCACACACACACACACACACACACACACACACACACACACACACACACACACACACACACACACACACACACACACACACACACACACACACACACACACACACACACACACACACACACACACACACACACACACACACACACACAGTACAGCACAGAGTTCCTGGGCGCCACAACTGCTCTAAATGCACCGGCAGCTTTTCCAATTAAGCAGTTCAGAGGCAAAGGAATGAAATGCATTTCCATTATGGGGCAAATATTCCATCTAAGCTGCTGTCATAATGACACTGTATGAAGCATTATGGGGATATATCAAATTACACTGTTTCATTTGGAAGGCTGTAGTGCATTGTGAACAGCTTCAGAGATCCATTGTGCTGCCAGGTAATGAGCAACAGCGACCTGATCTACAGTAATATGTTCAGTAATGTTCTTTTGATTGCTCTGGTTAATCTCACTCTGCCTGGCAGAGGGAAGGTGGCTCCATGCTCCTGACGACACTCCTCAGTCCTATAGTTGAATGGTATATATATTATAAACTAGTTCACAGTGTTCTCACAAGTGGCCTGCAACTATAGTGACATTAACCCACGCTCAGGGAGACGTTTCAAAATCATGAAAATGAAATATTTCTTAACCATGTCTCATAGAGATACTGTACAAAAAAAGACAAGACAAAACCTGGTCACAGTCTCTTTTGTGAAAGAGAGGCTATGCAAATTCCTCATGTCCAGACGAATACCAAAACATTCTGAAATCAACCGTACAGTTCTCCCTATGCCCTCTAACTACTGTATACTGATACCGAAGTGTGATGGATGGAACCAGAACATAGTATATTGTACCAGCCTGTCGATCTCCTTACAATCCACTGATGAGTGGAATAAGAACATAGCCTACTGATCTGCTTACAATCCTCTCCTGCTCAACAAGTACAGTACAGTACAGTACACTCAGGACTCCAGAGTCCAGAATCAATTGACTGCATTTTCGGCTGCAGTCTGAAAATCCACCTCTACAGACTCCAACCTACAGTTCAGTCCTCAACGAGACCAGGGTACTAACTACTGTTCCTGTCTGTGTCTGCACTTCCCTCAGAGACCATTTAGAGTCATACAGTATCTAGTGTCTAAATTATTTACAGTAGATAGATGCTGGATAAAGAAGTTAAGTTATTTGATTTAGATTGATAATGGGCATGTAGTTACAGAATGCTATTTAGATTAATGCTAGTTATTTAGTTATGCTATTTAGATAGATGTTAGATATGTTTAGTTGGTTATTTAGACAGATGTTAGACATGTAAGTTATGTCATTTAGATTAATGCTAAATGTGTTATCTGGGTTATTTAGAGAGATGCTACAGTATGTAAATTGTGTTATTTAGATTAACTAGAAGCTTGGCCGCCCGAGCGTCTAGTCGGCGCCCTGGCCAACTCGGGAACAATGTAAATAGGGGATGAATGCCCCGCCCTTTAATGCAAACCCCATTATACCTGTTGTCATAGGATCTGTTTTGACCATCTGTTTGCGTGTGTCCATTTATGCCCATGGCTTGTGAGATGCGTCGGTTATCTCCATATATAGAGATTCAACACGTGCAAAGTACAGGAGTGATGTCAGAATGAGTCAGCAGAAGTGATGTCAGAATGCCCATATGCCCATATATGGAGATCTCTGTATCTGTGTCTCCTTTATGCCCATATACGGAGATTGCGTCCATTTTATGTCACAATGAGTCAGCGATTGCGCCGATACATCCATTTATGCCCATATATGGAGATGTGCGGCCGAGCGTCTAGTCGGCGCCCTAGCCAACTCGGGAACAATGTAAATATGCCCATATATGGAGATCTCTGCAGGACCCGTTATGCCCATATATGGAGATGCGCGGCCGAGCGTCTAGTCGGCGCCCTAGCCAACTCGGGAACAATGTAAATATGCCCATATATGGAGATCTCTGTAGGACCCGTTTTGACCATCTGTTTGCCTGTTTGTCTTTGAGTCAGCAGAAGTGATGTCAGAATGCCCATATGCCCATATATGGAGATCTCTGTATCTGTGTCCCCTTTATGCCCATATACGGAGATTGCGGCCATTGTATGTCACAATGAGTCAGCGCTTGCGCCGATACGTCCATTTATGCCCATATATGGAGATGGGCGGCCGAGCGTCTAGTCGGCGCCCTGGCCAACTCGGGAACAATGTAAATATGCCCGTGTTGTCATAGGAGTGTGGGGTCGTGTGGTGTACGTGATGTCAGAGCCTTTTATGAAGTGATGTCACAATGACATGATTTCCTCCGGAACAGCCTGATGTCAACAATCAGCTCCGCATAAGGAGATTCCGAACGTTTTGCGCCGTTTCGGAAAAAACGTGCGTCGGGTCGGGTCGAGGCCCGGCACTGCACTCCGCGCCACGGCGGAGAACGTGCGTGCCGAATCTGAAGCCGGTGGGACGAACGGTTCTCGAGATACGTGGATTACAGACACACACGCAGACACGCAGAGACTTCTCGCATTTATAGATAGATGATAGATATATTAGGTGCGTTATTTAGAGAGATGCTAGGTAGTAAGTTATTTAGATTGATGCCAGATACAGTATGTTAGGTGGGCAGATTCTAGGCATCATATACTGTATGCCTGACCAGCAAATGAACAAACAGCCCAGGTAAATGAGAGGGAGCAAAGTTGTATTATTGCGTCTCCACAATTTGATTCTAAAGGTTTTTACACACCGGCGAATTAGCAAAGGGCCGCAAAAAAGCGACCTGAAAATGCGATGTAGGCCTATTCGCCTTATTCCCATACACACCAAAGTGCGACGCGAATGTGCGTAAAAAAATTCGCCAAATTGAGTAAAGTGATCTGTTGTGCGCATTGTTAGGGGCTGGCTCACACAAGACCATCACATCACATCACAGCAGAGAGGAAACCACGGGTTCACCGTTCCCCCGCAGACAGGCAGCCCGCAGCAGCAGCAGTGGTGTAAAGTAACGAAAAGTACATTTACTTGAGTACTGTAGCCTACTTGTAGGTATTTGTACTTGAGTCCAATTTCCAGTACTTTCCTTCTACTCCACTACATTTCGGATCCTATTGTATTTAATACCCAAATATTTATTTTAAAACATTTGTCTTTTTGCAGATATAAATTAACATACACAAACCATACTTTTACCAGTAAGAAATCAGAGTACTTTTTTCCACCACTGACGGCAATACTAGCAAGTAGCCACACAAACGAGACAACACAGAGAGACTGTTCCCCTCGGGCTCAAAGCAAATTGATGGTCCCTTGATCATGCTCTCTCTGCAACAGGAGCTGGGCCGTAAATGGCAGCATTATTGGTTAAGATTGAAGGCAATTATAGGTGAGATTAAAATGTTCTCCCACTGAAATGGGGAACATGCCAAAAATGCAAAACAAAACAACTAGCCCTAACATCTAACCACTTCTGCAATATGCAGCGTCTCGCCACCGAGCCTCGCCATCTGCCAGACACTGCGTGCACACTGTGCATATTTATTTGCTGAGAGCGGATTACTTCAAAGAACACCTCAGCATCCGGCTGATTCCCCCAATCACCCGCAACACATGGAGAAATGGTCAAGGAGGCCATTGATTCGGGGTTAAGTCAGAGCTGCTTTGTTATCTCAAGGCAAGCCTTCCAGGTGGGGCGTTCTGGATGAGAATCTCTGACTCATCTCTCCATCACAGCAGTTTCCTGCCTTTCCTGGACCAGCGCCCCACTTGAACATCTTGAAGGTGTCTGCGGCCCATCCATCTGACCATTTGAAACCCATTTAGACCTGGAACGCATCTGCGTCACTTTAGATTTTAACCACTATAACTATTTAAGGAGTAGTTCACCCCAAATTGACTTTTTTTCTATTGATTACTCACACCATGGAGACTTGAGTTCTTGTCACTTTCCTAAGACAAAATATGTATAACAATCAATGTACCCCCATTGATTCCGGATGGGTAACCAAATGCATTTGGGGGTAAATTTACTATAATCACATTTGTGTCTTGCGAATGAGGAATGCGATGAATACAAAAAGATATTATTGAACTCAAGTCTCCATGGCGTGAGTAATCAATAGAAACATTTAAATTTCGGGGGTGAACTACTCCTTTAATTTATACTTAAGTTATTAAAAAATAGCAGATATACAAGCTCATAGCGCGGCACCGAGTGCCGCACTATGAGCTTGTAGATCTGCTATTTTATTTTTTTATCGTGAACATTATTTGTACTCGTTTGAGTATTTTTAAAGCAAAATATTTTGAGCTGGGGGTCCGAGGTCAAATACATATAATTCTAGGGGTCCTAGACATTAAGAAATTTGAGCAACACTGATATAGAAATATCACGTTTTTCAGAAAACTGTTAGGAGTTAGAAGACATTTGTAGAATCGGGTCATCAGGTCTAAATGGGTTGGTTAACGCAGCCTCTTTTACATATACATTTATTAACGTTATATCATCATTCAAATCTTACAATATATACTCCCGGCCCACAAGTTGGGGAATGGCCGACGTATCACTACCCCCATGTGGCTTACCTCTCCACATGGTCCAAGTTTCCTGACATGCCTAGGCCTCCGATGGTGTACAGCTTGCCGTCGTACACCAGGCTGTTGTGTCGGCAGCGGGCCATGTTCATGCGGGACACCAGGTTCCAGTTGTCCAGCAGGGACATGTAGCACCACACGTCAGCCACCGTCACACCAGACTCCGTACCACCTGCACAGGGGGAGAGTAGAGGGCTTTTACTAAGTATTACAGGACAGAACTCTTCAGTATTATGTAGAATATCTCTGCTGTCAGGCTAAAATAAGCTAACTCCAAAATGACTAAACATCCAGCTCTAGTGGAGTTAGGTTTTGGCCAAAGCGCTTTTAACTACTACAATATTTTTTTTACCAACACACAGATGTAAAGGTTGTTCAAAAGCACCGATTCATGAAAAAAAGAGGGCTAGGGTGAAGTTAGCTGGTTTGGCAGAAAGTGTAAATGGAGTTAGGAGGTTTTGGCCGAAGCGCTTTTTACTATTAAAAAAACAAAAAGAAAAAAACTAAACAAAACTAAAACCTAAGAAATGGAGTTAGCTAGGTTTCGGGCCAGACAGCAGCAAATATTTGTCCTATTAAGCAATGCATAAAGTATATTGAAACATAGGTAGGATAAATGACTTTTTTTTCATGTTTTCCCCAATTTAGTCATTATGTAAACTCATGTGAATAGTCCCTGACACTGCCAACAGCTCTGTTGTTCTTTGTGAGGGTGCAGACAACTTCTCTGATAGTTACACAGACAGTGAGGAGTTTAACTGGGAGTGCATAATGCATGCAGAGGACACACTATCCCTCCCAGCTCTGTTCCCAATGCCCAAACGAAGGCCCTAAAGGAGTGTAAATCCCTAACACCCTCTGAAAGACCACTTACAGGCAGCTGCCACTCAAAACTGGTAACAATAAACCTAGCCTAACCTTACGCTCCCCTGACCTTTCTTTGTAAATACATAAATTGTTTTAGTTTACAACAGTTCTACTGCATAGTACTGTTCTATCTGTCTGTCATTCAATGTTATGAGTTAAAGAGAAGGATCTCCTTGGAAATAAGCCTTATCCGAGTTTATTTTTAGTTGACCTTGTACCAGTGAACTGTACTGTCATGAAACTGTACCTTTCCCTATGCAATCTTCAAAATAAATACTTCAATCAATCAAATCCTGCTGTACAGACTCCTAGGAGGCGTTGGTGCAGTAACAGAGAATGCTTTCCCCCCACATTCTTACCCCCCGTGAACACAGCTAATTGTGTTTGTTGGAGTGCCCCGCCAAGCCAGATGCACCACTGAGTAAGGCATTCACCAAATATTTGAATATTCGAATATTCAAATATCAAAGTCACTATTCAACGTTGTTCACCGAAGTCAAATATTCGCTTTTTTATTTTTTTATTGTTTTCTCTTTAAAAAATATATAGTTTATAAAGCTTGGCTAGATAGGAAGTCATAAGAATGAGTTGTCAATGCCCCTGGTGGATGAATTTGTTAATGCTCTATACCAGGGGTTCTCAACCCTTTTTAGGCAGTGAACCCCAAAATAAACATATTTGAACTGGGGACCCCCACACCCTGACAAGCACTTGGAATTGTAGGTATTACATTTAATGTGACTGTTCCGCAGATAAATATTGTGAAAATAGCAGGTCTACAAGCTCACAACGCCTCGTGAGCATGTAGATCGTCTATTTTCACAATGTTCGCCTCTAGCTTACTTATTCTTAATATTTGACAGTTTGGCCAGTCCTGTCGAATATTCGACTATTCGAATACTTTGAGGTTGAATAATTCGAATACTAAAAATCACTATTCTTGAATGCCCTACCACTGAGGAATTGTAAGAAACAATCTTTTATCTTCTTTTTCTTGCATGTTGTGCCTGTGCCGATTTGGAAAACTTGTGTCCACTCCATGGTTTAGGACAAACTTTTAAGTAGAACAGTTCCGATAATAAATAACAAGTGTGAATTGAAGGACAAAGTCACCTGACCGAAAGCTGTTTGCCGGTGTGCAGTCAACAAACACAACCAACCAACCAAAAAAAGACCTCTCTTTCTTGTTTCAGCACAAGAGCCTCCTTCAAAAGCATCTGCTCGATGCCATGTACCTTGACACGTAACACCGGCAGTGACTTTGTGACCCCATTCCAAGTGCGAAGAAAGGTTACAGCTCGTAGCCCATTGATTGGCCGAGCTAGTGCACCTCTGATTTCCCTACGGACTGCCCGGGCTCCCCGTGGACAATCTGCAGACCTGTTCCAATGCCCAAACACGCATTTACATTTATATGAAAAGAGAACGAGAAGGGAAGTACACGCAGGACAAATCCTGTTGCATTTCCGCGCCGCAATGTCAGGGCCTGAGTGCCGAGCGAGATTCCGACGTAAATGGACCGTGGAGGGCGCAATACAGTGCACCTCCGGAGGAAGTTAAAGGTGTCTCAGAAAGGGAGAGAGAGAGAGGGAGAGAGGCTGAGTGCATGGCATGGAGTGGAACAGAGGTAATGTGCAAAAATACTGCAGCGACTTTAAAGTCAAACAGGGGAATACAGGAGAGAGGTCCTGAAATTTTTAGGACAGATGGCGCTTTAAATAGGACAGCATTTATACCTGTAGCCTGAAAAAATATGAAATATTAAAGTTATTTACTGGGATGACCACGCGAGGAACACAGAACAGAATATTTTTGGGAGCTTTGGGTGAGTTTGTTTCGTGTCATCCTATTTAAGCCGGCTTTTCCGCTGCCCCCCCCATCCTGACTAGTCCTCACAAAACCCGAATTAAAGGAAGATCACATTGCTTGCAAAGCGTCGCTCTGCCCACCTCTTATTTTCAATCCATCTGTCACCACACCATCACAATCTAAAACATGAATATGAATAGCCTTTTCCTCCATCTCAGACTCTATGTTAATACTGCTGGAGATGCAGTCATTAAAACGTTCCCTGGTGAGATGCTCCATGCCCGAGTGCATAATTTAACAGAATCTTTTTTAGTTCAGGTCTATCCATATTCAAACACTTTGATGGAATCACTTGGCCAACACAGATCTTAAAAAACTGTCTGACCAAAGTGCATATTTATCATTCACCTAAAGTCAGAACTGAAATCGGCTTGTAAATACAAAAATAATGGATTAATAACAACATGGTATGAAGGTTTAGCCAACACTGTTGTTAAACAGTGCAAAAGTATTGTTTGAAAAGACTGCAGTATCATTTGAAAGACTGCTTCAATGACCGTAATGATCCAAGTCAGCCAGGAATTGTCACCAGGAATTGAGGAATTACAGTTATTTGAGGAGATTTGGGGATATGTGTCATGGACATCATGTTGGTGTGAGTGAAATTCAACATATTTTTCATTATAGCTCTGATTTTATTTTGAACTATATCTTCACTTTATTCTTACATCCAGCAACTCAGACTAGAGCTGGGATCGGGCCCATTTTTTCTGTCCGTTCCGAACCGTGTCCGACAGTTTTTTGCCCGCCCAGAATCGACGTCCGAGCATTAATCATTAAAATCCATCCGACCCGTGCCGAGGCCTGACCCTTAGATTTCACCGCTTTTCCTAATTTATTTTTCTTTGAGGAAGCCACTGATTTACACTCACTAGCAAACGTGTTCTAATATGCAGTACATGCAGCGTGCCTGCTTGTTACCCTTAATATTAAGCCACATTGTGGCTTGTGAAAGTGTTTTAGGCCTACGTTGATTATCAAATAATATAACGTACACTGCGCGTCTGGTCTGACTGCAGTGACTCGCTGCGCAGCAGTACAGTGCAGACACATACTTTATTCCTCTTACAGCTGACCTTTTTCTAAGACTTTGCAAACTGTTAATAAAGTATTCACACACACAAACCTTTTCCACAGTTATCAATATCAAATTTTATTCAGTCTTACTGTACCAGCATTGACGAATCTGACATCTGCTTTTAATGTCCAGAGTCCACAGACTCCACAACAGCGGCCTTGGCCGTCTTTCTATCAACTTAAGCTATAAATCACACTATTATGAATCCAACCATTATGGTTTAGGGGTTTAGGCTTATGTTACATGAAACATCAGCCTTTTAATTTTATTGTCCACGAACGCAAAAAGGGCCGGGCAGCGGCAGGCTGAAATTGCAGCTTATAAATCGAACTATTTACATTAATCCAACCATTATGGTTTACATTTTGTTATGAGGAAAAGGATAGAATCCACTGTGGACGGGTTCAACGCATTCTTCTCTCTCCGATGACCCTTCCACAGCAGCAGCGAACGCAACTTTAGTACAGCTGCAGCTGTTGCGTTCGCTGCTGCTGCTGCTCGATGGATGGACATGTGCGTGGTTGTCTAGACAACGCGCTGAGCGTTGTCACGTGCACCAGAAAGACAAGGGAATAGCACACACAGAGACGATAGTTGTATCGTTTTACACTTTATTTTCTATAAATCAAAATTATGTCCGACCCGAATCGACGTCCGACAATTAATTATGAAAATGCGTCCGCCCCGAGCCCGTCGGGTCAGTAGGGCCCCACGGGTTTTCGGTCGGGTATCCCAGCTCTAACTCAGACCACAATTGCCAGCCTTCAACTCAAAGAAAGAAGAGCTATTTCTCACCTTGAAATCTAAGTATTCAAATGCAGTGAATTGAGGGATAGGGGCCTTGCTAGAGATTACCGAGCACATTTAATCACAATTCTTGTTCTAAAACAAAAAAGTTGAATTGCAGCTGTTGATCCAAAAAAAAAAAAAGATTTCTCAGACCTTCAATTTTCTGAACCCCCCCCCCCTCCCACTATCATCATTTCAATAAGCTGTCAAAATATCATACACCTGTATTTGTTCCCCACAATATGTTATTTTAGATATATTTGGGCAAATCTAAATGTATATACAGTATTTTCCTGAATAGGCTCAAACACATACACCTACACATGTTTGTGGGTGGTGGGAAGTACCTGACAGGTAGATGTTGTCCCCGGCAGAGATGACGCTGAAGAACTCGCGGTCGTAGAATGGCAGGCTGGCCAGTGGATACCATTTACTGTTCTGTGGGTTGAAGCAGGTGACCGCTGTGAGCGAGCGCTGGCTCATCCCTATGGCCTGACGCCCCCCCACAAGCACTATCACCTCCGCCACACCTGGGAGGACAGAGAGAGAGAGAGACAGAGAAAGAAAAGAAAATAAAAGGATGGAGATTGAAGGAGGACAAAGGGAGACAGGATGGCGAGAAAGAGGTAAGGGTGAGAGGTGTTGAAGAAAGAGAGGGAGAAAGAGGACAAAGCAAGAGATTTGAAAGAGGGAAGGGAGGAAAAGGGGAAAAAGAGAGTTAAGATAAATTAATTAGAAGAGACAAGGTCAAGCATTTGTTGAGAGACGACCTTGTCAAATGGTAAATGGTCTTTATTTCTATAGCACCTTAAGCCAAAGCGTGTTACAGTGTGCTTTTCCATTCAGTCTTTCACATACTCATTCACACACCGAAGGCGGAGGCAACCATGCAAGAAGGCACTTCGGGAGCAGTTAAGGGTTCAGCGTCTTGATCAAGGACACTTTGACACGAAGCCAGCAGGAGCCTGGGATTGAACCGGGAACCTTTCGGTTCCCAGATGAACGCTCCACCTCGTGAGCTATGGCCCCACTGCAATGCTTACTGTAAATGCTTAACTGCAATGAGCATGGGCAAACATGGTGCCAAACGTTTTACCACAGGGTCTTTTGCTTCAAGGTGGGGTTTAAATCTATTTTATAATACTGTCATTCAAAAGGGGACGTCAAGAACTTGCAAAAAAGAATGTAGCTTTATTTCCTTTACCTTCATCAGGCCGGACAATTGAAGGT